>NW_020799337.1:0-2079 GCF_003259725.1 Athene cunicularia | reverse complement strand
CCGGCACCCCGTCCCCGGGCGCTCACCCATGATCTCCAGCTGGACGTGCAGGAAGCTCTCGGCCTCGTCCCGCAGGGTGCTGTGCGACCGCAGCGGCACCGGCAGGAACCCGAACACCTCCTGGTTACAGACGAACATCTGCACTTCTGAAATTAAGCCCGGAGTTAAGCCAGGCTGAGGTTAAGCCAGGCTGGAGTTAAAGTTAATGCCGGGCTGAAGTCAACACCGGGATGAAGCTGGAGTAAGTGAAGCAGAGCTGAAGTTAAGCAGGGTTGAAGTTAAAGTTAAGTCAGGCTGAAGTTAACACCAGGCTGAAGTTAAAAGTCAAAGTCAGGCTGAAGTTTAAAGTTAAACCAAACTGAAGTTAACACCAGGCTGAAGTTAAAGTTACGTCACTCTGAAATTAACACCAGACTGAAGTTAGTCAGGCCAAGTTAACCCCAGGCTGAAGTTAAAATTAACCCCAAGCTTAAGTGAACACTGGCCTGAAGTTCAAGTAAATTAAGTGGGGCTGAAGCGAAGCAGAGACGAAGTTAAAGTTAAGCCAGGCTGAAATTAACACTAGCCTGAAGTTGAAGTTAAGTCAGGTTGAAGTTAACACTCAGCTGAAGTCAAAACTAGCCTGAAGTTGGAAGTAAAATTAAGCGAAGCTGGTTAAGCAGGGCTGAAGTTAAAGTTAAGCCAGGCTGAAGTTAACGCCTAGCTGAAGTTAAAATTAACATCAGGCTGAAGTCAACACTGGCCTGAAGTTGAACTAAATTAAGCTGGGATAAAATTAAGCAGGGTTGAAGCTAAAGCTAAGCGGGGCTGAAACGAACCTCAGGATGAAGTTAAAAGTTAAGCAAGCCTAAAGCTAACGACAACACCAGCCGAAAGCTAACATCCGCACCAGCCCAACATCAAAATTAATGCCAGGCCAAAGCCAAACCCAACACCAGCCTAAAGGGAAAGCCAACACCAGCCTAAAATTTAAAGCCAAGGCCAGCCCAAAGCTGACGCCAGCCTAAAGCTGAACCCCCGGCGGGCTCACCCGCCTGGCGGCAGGAGAAGGCGAAGACGATGATGTCGTCGAAGGCCCAGGTGTAGTCGGGGTGCGGGGGGTAGAAGGCGAGGGCGCGCGAGGCCGCCTTGCGCAGGTCCAGCAGCAGCGTGGAGTGAACCATGGGCACGGCGAAGCAGCCCCGGCGCTCCCGCTTCCGCACCGGCAGGTAGGCCGGAGTCCGCCTGTAGTAACCCTGCGGGGGCAGGAGCCACCCTGGGTGCCTGGATGGGGGTGAAATGGCACCCAAGGGACCCAGAACCCAGGGGATACAGGACCTGACACCCACGGGACCCAGCACCCAAGGGACCTGGCACCCTAAGGACTTAGCCCCTGGAGAATCCAGCACCCGAAGGACTCACAGGACCTGGCACCCAATGGACCCAGCACCCAAGGGAGACCTGGCACCTGGAGGACCCAGCACCCAAAGGACCCACAGGACCTGGCACCCAGGGGATACAGCACCCAGGGGACCCATAGGACACAGCACCCAAGGGATACAGGACCTGACACCCAAGGGACCCAACGCCCAGGGTACCCAGCACCCAAAGGAGACCTGGCATCCTGGGGACCTGGCACCCAGTGGACACAGCACCCAAGGGACCCAACACCCAGGGGACCTGGCATCTGTAGGACCTGGCACCCTGAGGACTTAGCCCCTGGAGAATCCGGCACCCAAAGGACCTGGCACCCAAGGGATACAGGACCTGACACCCAAGGGACCCAACACCTAGGGTACCCAGCACCCAAAGGAGACCTGGCACCCTGGGGACCTGGCACCCAGTGGACACAGCACCCAGGGGACCCAGCACCTGGAGGACCTGGCACCCGGAGGACTTAGCCCCTGGAGAATCCAGCACCCAAGGGAGACCTGGCACCTGGAGGACCCAGCATCCAAAGGACCCACAGGACCTGGCACCCAGGGGACCCACAGGACCCGGCACCCAGGGGACCCACAGGACCCAGGACCCAAGGGAGACCTGACACCCTGGGGACTCAGCACCTGGAGGATCCAGCACCCAGTGGACCCAGCACCCAAA
>NW_020799336.1:3172-5565 GCF_003259725.1 Athene cunicularia | reverse complement strand
CAGATGAGACAGCATAAAAACTCTCCACCTGTGCTTACACCTCACCGGAGCTGGGTGTGAGCTACAGGCAGATGAGACAGCATAAAAAACTCTCCGCCTGTGCTCACGCCTCAGCCACAGACTCTCCGACTGTGCTCACCGGAGCTGGTTGTGCGCTACAGTCGGACAATACAGCATAAAACCTGAATCCAGTTGTACCAACAACTGATGCCAAACCAGCCGTCGGCTACAGCCGGACCACGCGTTACAGTAACCGATCCTGATGTGCAATACGATTTGATTGTACGTACAAGTTGTGCACTACAGTCTGACTAGACTTAACTAGACTCAGTTGTACACTACAGCCTGACATTAAACTACAGGAATTACCACTTGCGAGACAACCACCTGCATCCCCGGGCCTGAGCTTGCATCCCCCCGCATCACCTGTATCAACACTGGGCTACAATAACACCGTCAACAGGGGATGAACAGGGTGGTTGTTTGCTACACCGGGAGCTGAACTCCGGTTGCGCGCAACAGCGCGTGGGGGGGGGACATGGAGGGGACGTCGTGGGGATGTAGCAGGGACAGGTTGGAGGAGGACGAGTCAGCAGGACTGTCCGACTGTGTGCTACAGCTGGAGTGGAGAGGGAGGTGGGATGACTGTAGGGGAGACAGGGTGACTGTAGGGGCCATGGGGTGGCTGTAGGGGAGTTTTGGGGGGGGTGTTTCCATGTGAATTCAGCCCTCGCTCACTCTGCTCTTCCCCCCCTTAATTAAGAACCACCCTTCTTCCCCCTGACCCCACCCCATAGTTTTCCGCCTGACAACAGTTGGAGGGCAGGTGACACCTGGAGCCCTGCGGGAAGTGGGGGGGGACCTGGCCAGAGCCATGAACCCCCAGATTAAGAAGAAAAGACTTTTTTTTAAAAAAAAAAAATTAATAAGGCAAAGAGGCTCTGCCCTCCCTGCCTAGCCCCACCCACTGACCCCACCCCATGGCAAATAGCCCCTCCCCTCTGCTCTTAGCCCCGCCCCTCCGAGGGTCACTTATAGAGGAGATGAACGCGGCTACCGTCGCAGTTGCCCCGGCCGAGCTTGTCGGCTTGTTCCGAGACCAGGCAACGGACCAGGGGGAGGTTGGGCTGGTAGAAGGGGGCCGGGGGGGCCGTGGCGGCGCTTAACCCCGGTGAGAAATGGTTGTCAGCCTCACGGGAGGGGTTGGACGACCGGCGGCGGGACCGGAGCTGCTGGCGGTCCTGGAGCTGCTGGCGGAGCTCAGAGACACGTTCCTCCTTCTGCCGGGTGACAAATTCGGTGGTGGGGTGTTGGTGTTGGTGTTTGTTGTTGGGGTGGTGGTGCCCCAAAGGCGATCTACCCCGCTTAGCATGGGTAGCAACACCTTGAAGCTACAACCCACCACGTTTTGGGGGTTTCAGCCCCGTTCCCAACCCACCTCGGCGATGATTTTCTCCAGCTCCCGGTTCTCCTTCTCCAACAGTCGGGATTTCTCCTCCTCGTTGTTGTTGGTGGATGACCCTGTCTTCATGGTGTCCTGCTGCTCCGACTGCCACTCACCTCGGGTGATGAGGCGCCGCATCTGCAACAGGCCCCTGCTCGTCCCTGTGTCGTGTCCCCCCCACAGAGGCAACACCCGCACCCGACTGTCTCCTGCCGGCTGTCATCGCCAACTCCCATCACCCTACCGGAGAAGAAACCTCCACGTCTACAGAGGCAACACCTTGACACTCCAAGGGCGGCTGTAGGACAACTGTTCCTGCCCCACCCCAAAAGAAACACCCAGACACCCCACACCCCCCCCTCTCCAGCCCTTTCCCCACCAGCACCTTGGGGACGAAGAGGACCACCAAGGTGATGTAGGAGGAGAAGACGACGGCCAACGAGGCGAAGGCGAAGGCCGCGTCCTGTTGGCTGCTGAGGATCATGGTGACGGGCGCCGTGATGAGGCAGAGGACCTGTGGGGAGGAAGGGGACGTTTTTGGGGTCACCGCATGAGTTGTGGGGTGACGATGGGGTGGTGTGGGGGTGGCGAAATAGCCACCCTGGCTTACCGCTACGTTGTAGATGGCCATGCCCACCGCTCGGTGGTCGTTGATCTTCTCCGTGGACACGCTCTTGGTCTCATACGCCAGGAAGATGCCCAACAGCAGCAGCAACCCCTTGAAGCCGTAAAATATCCCTGGGGGGGACCACGGGGGGTCAAACAGGGTCCCCCCCCCAACCTGGCCTAGGGTGGGGGGAACCACAGGGCGTCAAACAGAGACCCCCCGACCTGGCTCCATGGGTGCCTGGGTCTCCCCTTGGCTCCCTACGATGTGCCTGTGTCCCCAACCCTGCCTGTACCCCAAAATTTGCCTGTAGCCCTCAGTCCTGAGGCCTGAGCCCCCCCC
>NW_020799336.1:0-1918 GCF_003259725.1 Athene cunicularia | reverse complement strand
CCCCCCCCCAGCTCACACCCCGCGTGCGGCGCTGCTCACCAATCCACTTGTCGTTGTTGTACCAGGACAGGTTGTCCTTGGTGCTGTCGTAGTAGCCAATCTTCTTGTAGACCCCTCCTGCAAGGGCGGCAGAGACGGGTCAGGTTGGAGGGCAGGAGGAGTGACACCCCCACCACCCCCCCTACACACACCCCTCCAGCCTTTGTGGACACCCCCACAGGATCACAGACTGCTTGGGGGTCGGAAGGGACCTCTGGGGGCCACCTGGTCCAACCCCCTGCTCAAGCAGGACCACCCAGAGCCTGCTGTTCACATCCACGCGGCGTTGGGATGTCTCCAGGGACGGAGACTCCACCACCTGCACCGTGAAAAAAGTGGCTCCTGATGCTCACTTGGGGCTTCCTCCGCTCCAGCCCCTTCGTCAGCTTCGCGGCCCTTTGCTGGATGCTCTCCAGTAGCTCTCTTGTACTGGGGAGCCCAGTACCGGCCCCGTCTCTCCAGGGGTGACCTCATCAGTGCTGAGGATCACCACTCGGCCACTCCTCCAGCCCAGAACACCGTTGGCCACCTTTACATCACTGACTCGTGGGCAAGGTGGTGACCACCAGCACCTCCAGGACCTTCTCTGCCAAACTGGTTGACACACACACACCCAGTCTGGAGTTGTCGTCCCTGAAGTTGTCCCTGGAGCACTTCTCCCCTTCTTCAATCGGATGAGGTTCCCCTCAGCCCACTTCTCCAACCTATCGAGGTCCTTCTGGGTGGCAGCACGACGCTCTGGCATCCCCGCCGCTTCCTCCCAGTTTGGTGTCATCAGCAGACTGGCTGAAGGTTGCTCTCTGCCTCAGCATCCGGAGCATTCCTGAAGATGTTGACCAGGACTGGCCCCAGTATTGACCCCTGGGGTACGCCACTGGTGACCGGCCTCCAGCTGGACCTTCTGCCACTGGTCCCCAACCCCTGGACCCGGCCGTTCAGCCGCGTTTTCACCATCTCCTTGTCCAGCCCAGACCTCTTCTGTGAGGATCTTCGGGGAGATGGTGTAGAAACCCCCTCCTGAAGCCGAGGTAGACGATGTCCAATGCTCTGCCCTCATCTACCAAGCCAGTAGAAGGTCACGACGGTCAAACATGGCTTCTCCTTGGTGAATCCACGTTGGCTGCTCATGAAGATTTTCTTGTCCCAAGCTCCTTGCTTGTCCCCCAAACCGCCTCCACCTCTGGACCTCCCTTGGTCACATCCAGAGGACACACTGGCCACGTGGCCAGAAGAACGTGGCGAACGCGGTTGTTCCGTGTGTGCTGCCACCCCTCGAGAGGTTGTGCAGCGGTGGGACGTGTTCCCGGTGCGTGTCTTAGGGTGGTTGCGCAGGCAACACGGCCGCAACGCTGAGCTGCGGCTGTTGTGTGCGCGAAGGGGTGTTGCGGGAGGCTGGGCGGTGGTCACCACGTGCAACGTGGTGACGGCGTCACCCCGATAGGGCGGCTGCCTGTGCTCACTCACCTTGCAGCTGCTCGATGAGCGTCCAGGCCATGCGGGAGCCGCTGGCGTCGAAGACAACGTGTCCCTGTGGGGTGGGATGGAGATGGGTGTTGGCGACCTGTCAGGCGGCAGGACCACGTCCCCGGAGGGGTGTTGGGAAAAACATTCTCTCTGGGAGTTTTGGGGTCGCTCATGGGGGTTACCCTTGAGAGATGCCTTCAAGGTGCCCTCCCCGCCACCTCGAAGGTGGTGTTGGGGACATGGGGGGACCTTGCTGGGGACAGGAGGACACGCTGGGGCCGGGGACTGGCAGGGGCCCAGGTATGGGCGACGCACCGAGACGCCCTCAAAGGCAGAAGAGTTGAGGGCCCGGTAGATCTCGTCGGTGATGTTCTTGTTGTTGTAGTTGAAGTCCTCCAAGCGCAACCCCTTCTTG
>NW_020799335.1:3911-5565 GCF_003259725.1 Athene cunicularia | reverse complement strand
GGCCCTCACCTGCGTCTTGGAGTCGGGGCGCAGCCAGGGCAGGGTGCCGTTACGCCGCAGCTCGGCCAGCTTGGCGTTCAGCTTGTGGGCCAGCACGATGGTGAGGGGCATGCACTCCTCCGTCTCATCCGTGGCGTAGCCGAACATCAGGCCCTGCGGCAGAGGGAGGGGGCGATGAAGCCACGACTCCTCCTGCCGAACGGCAGCGGCTCACGCAGCACAGGGCCTCACCTGGTCCCCGGCGCCGATATCCTCCTCGCTGCGGTCCAGGTGGACGCCCTGGGCGATGTCGGGCGACTGCTGCT
This sequence comes from Athene cunicularia, assembly GCF_003259725.1. Lineage (NCBI taxonomy): Eukaryota > Metazoa > Chordata > Aves > Strigiformes > Strigidae > Athene > Athene cunicularia. Next base: position 5,260 of record NW_020799335.1, on the reverse strand, counting down.
CCAGGGCCACCAGCACATTGCACGTCTTGTAGTCGAAGCCTGGGGCAGAGGGAAGGCTGCCGTGAGCGCGGCGCGCCGAACCCCACACCAGCAGCGAGCTGGTGACCCCCTCCCCAGCACCCACCTTTGGAGGAGTCGTCGTAACCGATGTGCTTGATGGTGTCGCGGACCACCTTCTGGTAGTCAACAGCCGCCCGGGAGGTGATCTCCCCTGCCAGCAGGATCATCCCCGTCTTTGCCACCGTTTCTGAAGGGAAGGAGGAAGACGTCATTGCCTGTGTCACGCCCCCCAGCGCTGGCGTCACCCTGTGTCCCCTGGGAGTGACTCACCGCAGGCCACCTTGGCATCGGGGTCCTGCTTCAGGTGGGCGTCCAGGACGGCATCGCTGATCTGGTCACAGATTTTATCTGGGTGGGGAGAGAGGGGGAGGCTGTCACGGCAGCACAGCACAGCCCTTCCTTCCTTCCTGAGCCACTGTCCCTCGGCACAGCCGACTCCACACTAAGCTGGGAACTGGAGCCATGGCCGAGCACAAGCCTCCCCTTAAGCCAACAGCCTCCCGTGGTGCACACAGCCCTCGCCTTGTCCCCACGCCAGGTTATTAGCCTGGAATTTCAGGCATTTACCAGTTAAGCTCCAGTTACAATCAGGTCAGAGCCCGGGCTCAGCCACCTATGGCACTGCCGAAGGGGACTGGCACCCCCTTTCTCCAGCCCCAGCTTTCCAAATCCGGAGCGTGCCAACTTCCTGGCAGCTCTGCCCCTAGCTCCGGGGAGGGGCGGATGGATGCCCAGTGCCAGCAGCCGCCCCAGAGCGTGCCCAGCCAGCTCCCACCGGATACCCAGTAACCGGGATGTTTTATTCTGGGAGAGCCCCCTCCTGCTCCCAGAGCTTCCCAAGGGCCGCTCAGGGGCTCAGCGGTGAATAAGCAATTTCCCTCGGACCACAGACGTCCTTGGCGGCGACCTTTCGGGCCGGGTTTGGGAAGAGGATGAGGCAGCGCCTCGCTGGGGCGAGGGAAGGCGGCTCCCCGCCCGCTCTCTGGGTAAAAGAGCAAGGAAAAGGACCTTAAACCCGCACACGGTTGCTAAACTCCTTTTTCCCTGTGGCAGCGCGTGATCTCAGGTACGGGGAGCCCTTCCAGCTAGGCGGGGCGGGGCGCCTCAGCGGTACCCCCAGACTGGCCGCAGGGCTTTGCTTACACCATGGGGGTGGCAGCCGAGCCGGGGCTACCCACTGCGGGGCGATGGAAACCACATCTGCAGGGCGGGAGCCGGGGAGCGGCCAGGCGGCGGGTGCTGGCAGCTGCCCTCGGGCAGAGGGAGGCAGCTGCCTGCGCAGCTTTCCA
>NW_020799335.1:0-3861 GCF_003259725.1 Athene cunicularia | reverse complement strand
AAAAAAAAAAAAAAAAAAAAAACTCCACGTATCCCCAAGATTTCTTCTGTCCCAGGTACAGTACGACGACAGGAGGGAGTGGGCCTTTTTTTTTTTTTTTTTCCTCTTTTTTTTTCCTCTCTACGCTGTTTTTTGTTGTCCCTTCTTTCCGATCAGAGACTTGTGAATGTGGGGGATGACACCTGTGGAGAGAGGAGGAGGATTCCTGTCAGATATTCACAGACTTCCCAAAAAGCTCCAAGAAATCCTCGATTCCTAGCGGAGTTTTGTGATAACCCTGCATGAACGCTTCCTCCCACGCAACGCATCCCCCCCACTGGATCCAGGGAAGTGGTGAGCCTCTGGTATTTATCACCGCAGCCAAATTCCTGTGTATTTTCCCATTTTTTTCCCCCTCCTCTTCTAACTAAAATTCCTAGTTAGGGACAGGAGGGAGGAAAGGGAACAGCAAGGACAATACCCACCTCCGCCAGCAATGGTGGCTTTGATCAGGGAATCCAACTCTTCATCACCACGGATCGCCAGCTGCAAGTGACGGGGAGTGATCCTCTTGACTTTGAGATCCTTCGAAGCGTTGCCTGCCAGCTCCAGCACCTGCCAAGAAATCGGGAAGACGCTCGGGATCCCAAGGGAAGTGATTATTTCAGGGGTTTTTTTTGTGGGTTTTTTTTGTTTGTTTGTTTGTTTGGTTTTTTTAAACAGGAAGGCGAGCACAGGGACCTACCTCGGCGGTGAGGTACTCGAGGATCGCGGCACTGTAGACAGCAGCAGTGGCACCCACTCGCCCGTGGCTGGTGGTGCGAGTCTTCAAGTGTCTGTGGATCCGACCCACAGGGAACTGGAGTGGGAGTAACCTCGTTAACACCTATACACTTGCATAATTAGACCGTACACTGCTAATTTTGACTCAAGTGATGTCTAGTCTACAGAGCTCCTATAACAAGGAGAGCTTTAACAAGGGACACACAGGAGCAACTTCACAGCAGATCCTCCCTCACACACGTTTCCATGGGATTTCACAATAATTACCCAAATTAATCCTCATACCCTCTCTGTAGGAGAGACAGATCCTGCCCGAGTCAGGACACAGCAGCAAACAGCCCCTGCAAGCCCTATCACTCCGTAATGACAACACAAATCACAAAACATTTTCAACCCCCAAAAAAGAGGGTTTGGGGCAACCTGCCTCCCAGAAGTGGAAGTTTTACTCAAATTCACATTTCCTGATGAGATGGAGGAACCAGTGGGCAGCGTTGCACCTTACCTGCAGACCAGCTCTCTGTGAGCGCGACACTGCCTTCGCCTTGGCCTTCCCGCTGTCCTTCCCTGCCTTACCACCAGCCTGTGAGAGAGAAACACACCTATTAATTAATCTTAATTAATCCAGAGAGACCTGCTGCACTATAATCCAGAGGCAAACATACTCTCTGCCACTGCAGGAAACTTACGGCTTCACAAACGACTCAAAACAAGGTGAATTCGAGGGAACATGGAGGGTTTGAGGGATGCTGCAGCTGCTTTATCACCCTGGGTGTCTCTCATTTCTCACTATTCCCATTATTTTCCAGAAAACACCAAACAGGAAGAAACCAGCCCAAAGAACCCCCCCATTTTTTTTCCCCAGCAGCAGCCGCTGTGAGAACAGTCAGATTTCAGACTCATTTTCTCTGCTCTGAAGGCAGGATGCTGTTTCAGTATATAGGAATTTGCAGCTCGGGCCTGCAGGATTCAAGGGCAATTCCCTTCCTGCTCTGGAGTGGAAAAATCATCAGGGAGCTCCAGAAATCACAGATTTAATGAAAATTGTGTAGCAGAGGGCAGCTGGAACCCCAAAGTGCAAGAGTTTGGAAGTCACTGAGAAATGAGGAAGAACCGAGTGTGGGTTTGCCAGGTTCTCACATCTGCCTTAAGGAAATCGGCCATTCCAAGGGATATTGGAAGGAAGCCTGACATCACTAATAGGTAAAAAGAGCTGCTTCTAATGAAGGTGAGAGCATCTGGCAACCCAGCAGGGCAGTCAGAAAGAGCCTGCACCCTGCATGTTAAAGACCATGCTACCTACCCAAAATCTGGTCTAAGAAACAACAGCAATTATAACCCCCAGTCTCCCAGCCCAGAGTGAGCAGAGAAGCTCCCGTACAGCCAGGGAGCCCTAAAACACGCTGGAGATTTGTAATCCCTGGTTTTACACAATGCATTGACCCAACAATCTCCATCCCCTTCTAAAAAAGGAGGAATTACAGCTTGCTGCAAGGGAGCTGAAAGCTGTCACCAGCCCTTCCCGCTCATTTAGGAGAAACCACAGGATCCAGAAATCCCCAGGAGACCAAGGTGATGCTAATTGAGCACGTTAATACTTAAAATAAGACACCAGCTTAACATGGGGATGTCCAAGGGTGGGAGTTATCACCATGCGTTTACCCCACCTGGGGAGCGCCAGCCCAGTTTAAACTCAAACACTAAAAAAAAAAAAGTCACAAGGGGGAAATATTTAATCCAGAGACAATAAAACAAGTGGAGCAGCGCTTGGCGAGGTTGGCAGCAGAGCTGGGCCGGCGTCCTGCAGCACTGAGCAGGGTGGGTTCCTCGCCAGGGCTGCAGGAACGCTGGCACCCAGCAAACCCGCACGGCGTTTTGGCAGCCGATGCCAGGGCAGGAGCGTCCTGTCCTTCGTTAGGAGAGGTTGGCTCTGGTTTGTGAGGAGAACGGCTGAGGGATGACTTGGAGATGTGTCCAGAAACGCTCTGAAGTGCTCACTTGACGCTGCCTTCGCTGCGGTGAAGCATCAGGAGTTACTTTTATCAGTAGAAAACATCATGCAATAAAATTAAAAAAAAAAAAAATCAAGAAGGCAGATTTGTGGATTGTCCTTGCTCTAGGAAAAAAAAAAAAAAAAAAAAGAGAGCTCTGGGAAAAGCCCTGGCTGTTCACACCGAGGGCTTTTATCAGACAGCTGTGAACTTTCCCACTTCTCTGTCAACTCATCCAGCCAGCAGCTGCCCATCTGATGGATCTTTACACGATATTTGACTAAAAAGAGGAAAGAAAAAGTCTCACAGCGGAAGTCCTGACGTTTGTCTCCATCTTCACCAGCGTCTAAACCCTCTGTGGAGTTTGCAGAGGAAACGTTACAACCGTTTCCCACAGCTGAGCCAGCACCAGCTCCCTGCAGAAGCCGATCCCCCTCCTGGGCACGGTCCTGGCAGAGGAACGAGGGTTCCTTGATGAATATCACGTTCACAGCGCAGAGCTTTCCTTCTCTCCCTCGGGATGTGGCACCCGCAGAGGCTCGGCCGGGTCGGAGACAGCAGCAATTCGCTTCTTCCTCCGGAGGACACCGTGCTAACGGGCGCAGACACACAGCGTCTCCTTCCCTTCTCCCCGCAGAAGTCACTCGCTGGAAGCACGTTCCCACACCAAAACCTCACTGCCCTGAACAGTCTCCCACAGCAGGCAAATTACTTTTTTTTTCCTCTCCTTGATTCAAACAGGACTAAAGTACTTCAAAAACAACTTTTTATCTATTGGTACAAGATATCCTTGAGGGCAAGTTTTCTCAGGGTTACATAATCTCGTTTCCATCTTAACCCTCTGCATTCCTCCCGTTTCCATGTTAACCCTCTGCCACCAGGTACAAGATATCCTTGAGTGCAAGTTTTCTGCAGCGTTGCATAACCTCGTTTCCGCGTTAACCCTCTGCGATCAGGACCCTTATCTCCCGCTAGTGAACCTCCTCGTATCCGAAACAACAGTTACAGACCCCGCAACTGGGGTTCCACAAGTTTCAGACACCAGGCCGCGCAAACGAGGCACCAGGGAAGATTAAACCCCAGCCTTCCCCCCTCCCACGGCAGGAGATTT
>NW_020799334.1:3724-5643 GCF_003259725.1 Athene cunicularia | reverse complement strand
TGGGGAGTACTCTGTTGTCACTCAGACAGCCAAACCAGAATGAGAAGTCTTTGCTGTGTTATTCTGGGAAAAGGCCAAACATGGTTCTGCAGGACCGTGTGGCCCAAACCTGCATTTCTCTGTCTTCAGTTCATGCCTGAAAGGACCCCAAGAGAGATAAATGGATCCCTTTTGCCCAGCCAGGTAGCTTGGGCAGTTCACAAAGCAGCAGCAATGCTATTTTGCCTCTTCATGGCTGTCGCATGAACACTGCAGTGGAAATGGGTATGTCACGCTTCTTTCTTGCTTCCCTCCTGTTACTTCTCCATCTCTGGAAGGCTGGAGAAATGGGCTGACGGGAACCTCACAGAGTTCAAGAAGAACAAGTGCAGAGACCTGTGGCTGGGAAGGAACAGCTCCATGAATCAGGACACGCTGGGGGCCAGCGGTCAGGAAAGCAGCTTTCCAGAAGAGGACCTGGGGGTCCGGGCAGACACAACGTTGAACGGGAGCTGGCAATGGGACCTTGCCGCCAAGATGTCTAATGGCACCCTGGGCTGCCTCCAGCAAAGTACTGCCACAGGTGGAAGGGAGCTGCTCTCCAAGGGTTTCGGCACTGGTGAGGCCACATCTAGAGGGCTGTGTTATGGCTCCTTCTTCTTGTGCTGGGCTGCCCAGGAGTGCTCTGTGTGTGCCTGGAGAAAGTGTCACCTCAGGCCAGAGCGACCTGATGGTGCCCTGGGAAGCCACGGCCAAGGCCTCGGTGGCTGGCTTCAAGGTCTGATGCCAAGCAAGGAACAGAAGACGTGGGGGCTGGTGCAGGCAGTGGCATTGGGGTAAGGCCCGAGGTGTATGCCGGGGGCACAGGGTTGCTGGGTGAAGTGCTGCTGGCGGGAACAGCCCATTGTGACATCACCCAGCCATGCTCTGTGACATCACCCAGCGACGCTCTGTGACATCACAAAGCCCGCTCTGTGACATCATGGCCCTCGGTGCTTATATTCGGGCTCCCAGACCCCCCGAGACAGCTTGCACCTTCACTCCAGCTGAGTCATTTGCGAGGCTTGGAGCGTGGAGCAAGCTTTTGGCTCAGTGCTGGGCTTGTGCCCTGGGAGCTGGGGGCTGCAGCTCTCGGTGCCCATCCCCAGAGCTACTGCAGTTTTGTCCCCGGCCCTGCCTGGCTCAGGCAGCCGGGGCAACACAGAGGTGCACTCGCTGCAGAGGTGAGTTGTGCAGAGAAACTTCACCCTGGGGAGCTGGGCAAGTTTCCTTCTGCAGGCACCTCGACTTCTCTCCCACCCCTCCTTGAGCTGTCCAGTCACCGAGGCCTCAGCTTTCTAGGAGGAGAGGTGCTACTGCAGCATTTTAGAGGAGTCGTTTTCCATTCCTACTATATCTCCTCAGTGCACTGCAGCACATGCCGAACATGGCCTCGGACTCGGAGTTCCGTTGTCCAATATGCCTGAACACCTGGGACAAAGCTGCCTTGACCATGCCGTGTCTGCACCGCTTCTGCTTCAGCTGTCTCTGGCAGCGGGTAGAGATCAAGCTTGAATGCCCCATCTGCAGGAAGATGGTTACATGCAGCAAGCACTCTCCACAGGCGGACGAAATTGAAGAGTTCTCCAGCACACAGCCCTCTGTGGCATCGCTGGGCAGCACCCTCAGCTGGGGTGTCTCCCGCCAGGAGCGGCGCCGCTCGACTGTCCAAAGCTGGGCTGAATACCGAGAGAAATGGCAGCGCAGCTACATGGCCTTAACTAGATCCGCTGGCTTCCAAGTGAGAGGGGACCTCAGCCCTGTGGCCAGCACCAGAGCTGTTCCCTCCCCAGGTGGGACTCCTGGACACAAACCAGCCCCCTCCAGCAGCGCTGCCACAGCAGAGACAGACCAAGTGCCGGGCACCTCGACGGCTGCTCTTCAGAGCGGGCCCAGCTGCC
>NW_020799334.1:0-2478 GCF_003259725.1 Athene cunicularia | reverse complement strand
CCCCCCCCCCGACAAAAGCAGCAAGTTGTTTCACAGAGAAGGTGCTGACGCTATCGTGCAGCAATGGCTTTATATGTTTTTAATGGAGTTTTCGTATTTGTAATATTTGTCATTTTGTGTTGTGTCAGTAATGAGTGGGGGGGACTTCTTGGTGTGGCTGTGTGATGGTTCTGCGTGTGTGAGACACAGCCCAGCCGCAGCTGCAGAGAGTCATCGGTGCTGCTGTCTGTTTGGGCTCAGTGTTCTAAGTGTTACATGTAAAACATCTCCTCTAGCAGTAATTGTTGTCCTGAATTTAGGTGCGTGCTCTGCAGGGAGAGTGCACCTCTGAACCATCTGCCTGACAGAAATATTGTCAAAAGATCATCTACAATCTTATGGGTTGTAGATGCTGGTTATGAAGAAGAAGATCAGAATTATGGCCGCACCCCTGTGTTCTGTAACAAAAGGGTAAAAAATTTGCTCAGCTTGCTTATTTTACTGCGGCTCCCCCTAATAGTATACCAAGAAGCCGCGATTACTCAGGATTTGGATCAGCAGGTACCCCTTAAATATTTTGGACTCAGACAGTGACACAAGATTGACTTCTAGTAAAATGCACTCTCACTAAAGCTAAAGCGTCTGATACGACAACAAAAAAGGGGAGATGCACAGTATCAATCTACACCTCTCAAAAGGCTAAATAAGGCATTATATGTCATGAACCTTTTAAACATTTCCCCTGTCTCACAGGTGCCACCAATATTGTGTCATTCCTCATCACAGATACCAGATCAACAAGAAGTCCAGAGCAAGGCTCAAGTGTTAACAAAACCTAGGAAGGGGTAACTGGGAAGGACCATTTCCTTTAATGACCTGGGGAAGAGGTTATGCTGGTGTCTCCACAGGTCTCAGTCTCCAGTGGTCAGTGGCAAGGTGTGTGCAACCACACCTGAGGCGTGAGAGGCAGCCAGCACTCAGGATCCAGCTGTGGGTGCTGTGGGTGCCCCTGTGCTGACAGTTTGTGATCTCTTCGACTGATCGTTCAAGCAGAATGTCTCAGTGATGTTTGCTACTGCAACAGAGCAAACTACACTACGGTTGCCAATTCTTTTAAGAGAAAATGCTAACAGTAATGGCAACTCCTTAATGAGATATATAGGCTTGCTAGTCACTAGTGAAAGATGTAATTTAGATGGAATGTAGTTATTAATAAGGATGAAATTCTGTAAGAATGTGTATTCAACTTTGTTTAGCAATATTAAGAATTAAGAACCCAAGTGTTTAACCTTAATAGAAACTCCCTTGGTTTTCCCGCTGGATTGCTGGCCAGGCTCTGAGTGGAACCCAACAGGAGGATGAAATCAGATGTTTCCCCTCAAAGAAAAGTGCCAGTTATTTTGGCCTGTTGATTTAGAGGCTGGACCTGCTTGCAGCGACGTTGGATGCCTCACCTATGGATGGACACCGCATAGGATTTCCAGTTTGCGAGGAAAGGTACTCTGAATTCTCACTGCATCCAGGGTTCCCTAGCAATTGCAGATCTGAATGTTAGTACTCCTAATAATTAAATGTACTACTTCGTATTTTCCTTACTGTTTATTTTGTAGTATGTAGTTATATCCCTTAATTATGGGTAGTGAAATTAACCTACTCTTTTTAACTAGTAATTGTAACTGCTGTATTCTTTTAGCCTTCTGTAGAACTATTCCAAGTACACTATGTTTCTGAAGTTTGTCTAAGCCCTGATTGATACAGCTCTCCAACAAGTCTTGCAGGTGCCACTGCAAAACAAAGAAAGGGGAGATCTGGGAGGCATTGGCCTTATACAGCTCTGACACATGGTTGGTATAATCAGACAGTCTAGCTAGGATGGCAAAATGTGACTCCCTCAGCAGTACCAGTAAATGACACGTGGTTTTGTAGTGATGCTTGCATGATGAGTTTACATCTTGAAGAAGGAAGAGTATTTAATGATTCGGCTAAAAGGTTACCAATTACTAGACGGTTAAAGGATTTGGTTTTATATTGAATAACAGTTTCAATTGTCATTGTAATCTTTTAATGATGTTAAGCTCTGTGTGGAAGTGTTTTGTGAAAGTGATGGACTGAACAATAAAAGGGGTCTAGATTGCTCAATGTAATGGTTTAAGCCCTGCTGGGACCAGAGAGCACGTTGCCATTGCCCCTCCCCCACCCGCAGCCGGTCGGGCTGGAAGTTAGACACAGACCCCGGTCTAAAACAAGAAGAAATTTAATACAACAGAGGGATAAAACAATCTGAACAACAACAGTAGCAATGATAACAAAAATAAACAACAATAATAGTGAACAAGACAAACGGTATACAGAGAAATACCGCTAAATGGTCACGGAACAGGTTCCCGCCATGGAGCCTGCCAAAGAGCAAAGTAAAAAGTTTCCGCCCCCCGGACCTGACGTCAGCACGGTATGAATAACTCGGCTGGAGATCCCTTCCCCCTCTCTCTCTGCTGGGGA
>NW_020799333.1:71501-94412 GCF_003259725.1 Athene cunicularia | reverse complement strand
TAAATAGTTGCCTGTACTGTCCATTTACTTTTGGAAGCCCAGTGTCTCCAAAAAGTTCCTTCACTCATTCTTCCCTTATTTTTTGTTATGTTACAGGTTAGAAATTTCAGACTGGTGTGTTTACACTTTGAAATATAACTCTCCATTTATGCATATTGTTGTGATATCACTGACCTTTTAATTTTAACAAAGGCATCAGAGAGAAATGGAGAAAAACACATTGACAGAAGTCTTCAACTTGCTTGTTTGTTTTTTCTTCTGTGGAAAACCCATCTATGGAACAAGAAATTTTGGCCTCTGTGCATAAATTTGTTCCTGTGAAAACTAGTTTTAATTTCCAAAATGTATTTTATTAAACTTTTTTTGATGGTAGTGGTGGGCAGAATACCAGCAGTGCCTTCACAGAGAAACCAGCTGGCCTGTCCGATTTTAGGCTGAGTACTTAACTTTTGAAGTAGATAGTTTCTCTGAAAAAGTCATGTTTTGTTTCCTGTGTCACTGTTTATACACTCTGTATCTGTAAACTCCAAAACCATGACTTCACTGTTCATGTGAGGGTTTGAGTTATTGTCTGTTGGTTATTGTCTGCATTTATTCCTGGTTTTAAATTCAGCAAGGCAATCTGTAAAGGCAATGACTGACTAAAAGGACCTGTTGTTCTTAAAAAAAAATAAAATAAAAAAAATCAGTGGAAACCTTTCCCTGAGAAGGGTTTTCTAGATTTATGGGGATTACAAAGCATTAAGAAGGGTCATTCCTTAATTTTCTTTCCAACCAAAAATGCCAAGATACAATTTTATCAGGTATTAGTAAAAATTGAAAAGTATGCTTTGTGTTCTGGGACTGGTGCCAACATCTGTATTTGCAACTCCCAAGACAGGTGTAAGAGTGCAAGCTTTTCCTCATTGCTGTTGGACTGCTTCAACAAGCTGATGACATTTCTGTTCTGTTGCATCTGTTTTATTTTACTTCACCTTCAAAAAACCATTTTTTTTTCTTTTTTGAAGTTTATGGTCACTGCAAAGGAGTTTACTCTTGGGGTGGGGAAGAAAAAAGTCATAACCCTTTGTTTTGATCACAGGTGTATTTTTCTGGTAGGAGGTCACATTAAATTTGTGTAGCATGTTTGGGTGATTCTGGAGCAGATCCTCAGCCAGAATGAATTACCACGGGAGTTAATATCTCTGTTAACACAAGCTGAGGTCTGTTCTCTAGCCCAGGTAGGTTTATTCATTTTTTAATGAAACAATTGGGACTGTAAATTTTAAAATTTCATTAAATGTTAAGGTCTTTCTGCAGGTTTTTTTCTTCTCCAACTCCAATACATTGATGGAATTTAATACAAAAATAATCACTGAAGAAGTGTTACTACGTAGTGAATAAGTCAAGTCTAAGGTCTCTCAAGCATTACTGATAAATAAAAGCAGAAATTTGAATTGTAGGTAGCTAAATGCTACTGGTTAGGAATTTATCTGAGGCTGAACTGGAAAATGGTGGAAGTGTTGAGATTACAATTCGGGATTTTTCCCTTCTTCCCATACTTAAGCTATTAGACTCCCCTGCCTTTTATAATTTTAGCTACTGATGTTTGTTTGCTTGGTTTTTGGTGGTTTTTTTTTTTTTTTTTTTTTTGTTTTTTCCTCCTGCTTGATTGCTTAGAAGTTAGCAAGCCTTATTTTTTTGGCCTTTTTTTCACCATGACATGCAAAAATTTTCTTTAGCCTTTTGAAGCTTTACTTTAAATGACACTATTAAGAAAAGATTGCATAGTTACTTTGACCCTTTAAAATATAAGTAAGAGCAGTGTGCAAATACTGGTTTCTGGATAATGTATACAATTTGAGTCAGTCTTCTAGTCTAATTTTGAGGAAAATTCCCAGTGATGCAAAATTATTCTTGCCTGTTCCTTATGTCTGGATGTCTAAACTCACTTTAAAATATTTTTTCTTCATATAGGCATAGCTTTGCTATGTTTTTATATTTTCCATACACATATAGCATTATTCATTATTCTGGAGTTCATTATGTCTTTTCTCTGGAGCTGTTTGTCTTTTTTTGACAAAGTATTTTTTTAATCTGAAATGCTGAGTCATTAAAATTAGCCTGTAAACTAGTGTTAGCCAGTTTTCAGGTTTACAGGATTATTTGTAGTTGTCAGAATGTTCTATTAAAACATTTTCTGTATGGAGCATGTGTAAAGATTTCTTGTTCATCTTGAAATTTAAATTGATTTGTATTTCCTAAGACTAAAGGAGAAAATTGGAAAGGTAACATTTTGAAATTAAGTTATGAATGTTTCACTTATTGTTTTCCACTCTTAATATTTTTGTTCTTTAAATGATTTTGTATTGTCCATACTGAGATCGTGACCATTTCAAAACTCTAATGCCACAAAATTAAATGGCTCGAAAATGGAATAGTTTTGAAAACTCTTTTGGGAAGTTTATATAGTATGCGTTTGCATGGAGATTTTAAATTGCCGAATATTCTGAAAAATGAAAATGCTAAAATCTGCACTTCTCTGTTAAATTATATTTTTCAAGCTTTTATGTAGGTATGTAGGTATGTAGGTATGTGTTTATATTCATTAGAGATACAGAAACCATTTAACAAATAATTTCTCGCATTAGAAATAAGTCTGAATCCTTGTTCCCAATCCACTATTCTCAACACAGCATTCCTTCCTGCTAAATTCTAAAGGGAAACCAGATGTTTATTTAAATATTCATAACACAACTGCAGTTAGGGCTGGGAGGCTCAGAGATACCTGTGTTCATTTCACACTGCATTCATCTTGTAGTTATTGATGTTGTATTCATTGCAGAGCTAGCAGATGAGCTCTTTGACAGGAAAATGCTTTTTTTTTTTTTTTCCCTGTCTACAAGTAAGGCTTTATGGAAAGGAGTCAGTAGAGCTGTCTCAGAAAATGTAATGTATTGAGTATTGACCCCAGCTCCACAGAAGGAGCTTTGTGTACTGTATTTAAATATTGTATTCTCAAAGAATTCTGAATTTATTTGTACTTCCCTTAGCACTGAGCATATCTTAAGGAGTCAGTTGCAGCTTTGTAGTTAAGGTGCAATTAAAATGGGGATTTTATTTCACTCTTTGTGGAAAAGACAGTTCACCATCTTACCTGACAATCAGTGAAGTGAGGAGAAAAAAAATTGAGACCTACCAAATCTTTGTTAATTTTTGAACCATCTCAAAAAAAAACCTACTTGGCAATGTTTGCTGACAAAGTCTCCTAAGAATTATGATCAAAATCTTAATTTTAAACATATAAAAAGTGATGAAATCCCAATTTGTGTAAAATGCTTATATTGGGCCTGCTTTATCCCTTCAGATATTTGTCCATAAGAATGTAAATTGTTAAGGAGATGGAAAGTGGTGTATTGGACATATATTAATTCTGGAGTACAAGGGAATGTGTGCAGTGAAAGGAAATTTATGCAGGGGAGCATGAAATCCACCAGGCAGGGAATTTGGGGTATGTGTATAGAAAGTCATGGGAAGATGCAAGCAGCAGTGGGAATCTGTAAGGTGAAAGGGAGAAGAATGCACTTTTTAGCTATTCTGAGGAAATAAAGCATCTGTAAACCTTTCCAAACTGGTACTGCATGCTTGTGCTTTTCTTCTTATGACTGAAAATGAGTCAAAGTTTCAGTGAATCTGGCCTTAAAAGCTTTAAAGGCAAAGCAAAAGTAGGGAAGTATGATTGATAATACTGAAATACAAAATAATTTACAGTCAGCAAAGGTTATGTAGATTATTCTATCAAATTACTGAAGTCCTGACACCACTCAATTCTTCACTTATTTCAAGGTATTCTGTACATTTCACTAGATTTTAATAAGTTGTGATTTTAAGAATCTAAAATAGGAATTTTTATCAAATGAGAGCAGGAGTATTAAATGAAAGGAACAAGAAGAGTGGGCATGGTTTTACAGGAATGTTGGAACATCTGCCATGGAACATGAGGTACAAATCGTGCTTCCATCCTTACTCATGCATTCCTTTTCCCATATGGTATCTATCTAGGTTTCTCTATTAGCAGTTGTGACTTTTCCACCCAGATTCAGATGACGATGAACGATGAAAAAACATAGTTGCACTCTCAGCTCATAGCAGCAGCTTTTTAAGAACACTGTACTAATGCATTTTATAAGTTGCTTTCTGTGTGTCCAGCTTTTAGGAAGACAAATCATTAATTCTTGTAGGCAAGCAGTATGTACTATTGTTGTCTGAAAGAGCTAGACAGATATCTGGAAATACTGTTTTTTCATTCCTTTCAAACCACTGGGAAAATATTTGAATGTACGTGGTGTTTGCTGGTTTGAGTTTACCGGTGTGAATAATACATGTAGGAAGACTGAACTGTGAGGGAACAGAAATTAAGACTTTACATGCCATGTCAGGAATAGGATTCATGAGCATGAAAGAAGTTCAGTCCCGTCAGGTTACCCCATCAGAGAACTGGTTCTTGGGATGAAGCACACCCAGAAGGCTGTGCGGCTCAGCAGCTCAGTACTACATTTTGTGTGGTTCAAAGCTTGCTGTCTTGTTTCCTGCAGTGAACAATGATAATGGGAAGCACTGGTCAGTAGGGATAATATTACATCAGTGTTTGGGCTTCCTGCCATGTTTTCTGATCTTGGGCCATCTTATTTATAAACTCAGGAGAGTTTAGTAATTATTAGAAGAAAGTGTAATTAATTTATAGAGTTCTAGCTATTTTGCTGAATACTGTCACTGGAAATACAATGAAGCCTTTAAGTAACGTCCAATCGCTGTATAAAGCTGTCTTGTGGCTACTGAACTTTCATGTTATACTGAAGTTGGATATAAACCCTCCTTTTATAACTTGCATGTCACTGGAGTACGCAGATGTCTTGGCTCTGAAAGCACATTTATGAAGCGAGTGCCGTACTGGAGTTATGCCAGGACTGAGACTCGGTAGTTTGAGGAGGAGTGCTAGTACCTGTCAGGATGGGACCTCAGCTGAATAAGTGGGCCTCCCTTGTTCTGCCAGCAGAATACTAGTCCTGAGAGAGTGTGCTCCATGTGCATTAGTTGCATTATGCTACAGTTCACTTATAAAAAATGTGAATTATAACACTGCTTTGTTCCTTGTTGAAAAGGGACAATTCTGTTTAGTATGCCCTCTTAAATAGGAAGATTAGAAAGGAGAAAAAAATCAGGAAATTGTAATAATATTGGACTTAATTTCACAAAAATTTTGTGAAAGTGCATAGGGAATCCATCGATTCCTCAGGCTCATTTCATATAGCTGATATGGGGATGTATATTTATATAGTGTAGCACATTATATGTCATGTGGGCAAAGATATGTGTGTGTATATTCATAAAGCACAGAGGTTATAAAGATAACTGTAGAGTACCTCTAGCAGCATAAATTTGGTTTGATTTCTAGAATGTTTTGGATGTTTTACATGTGAATTAAGTGTCAGTAATAAAACAGGTGGGACAGCCATGTCTATCCATGGCCAGATGGAGACATGGGTATGCATCATCCAAGTTGGTTATTATACTTTTGTTTAGACGGAATATGTATATAATTTGACAGAAATGTGGTGGAACGGACTTCTTTTGTCGATAGTTTACATTATAGTTTTGATGTGTCATTTGAGACTGAGGTGTGAGATTTTATTCTAGTTATTTAGCACATGAGGAATTGATGGCAAAGAGCTGAGCCCAAAGCTGAAGCACTTGTTTTCCAACACTGAGCCACTTTATTCCTCTAGTAATAATGATATGTGAGCTAAAATTAAGATTGCAATCATATATAATTTACATTTCAACATTACATCTGTTGAGCAAGATCCTTGGCTCTGCAACAATACTGTCTCAGTATCAGAAATGATCCTATGAGAATTCTGCTTTTGGTGGGATATGTCTACACATTTATTACAGGCAGATGTGAGTTAATTCTGGCCGTGCTGCAATTCTGAAGTCGTGCTGTGATGTGATGTGCCCAAACTTACTGGCTTAGCTAAAAATACCTCAGTAAAATTTCTGGGCTAGAGCTGACTTGCACCTGGCAGACCTGTTCATGTAGCAGCTAGAGAATCTCATGCGGTCTGTGCTTACTGTCTTAGATTTGTTTCTTTAGATCCTTCTAGGAGGATATAGAAATGCCAGTTACGCATGAGATCCCTGTATAAGGTCATGCTCAAGTACCCTTGCAACTGGACAAATTGGAACTAGCCGCACGGTTCCTGTGGCTACAGATAATTAAATATGTTAGTGGCCCAGTTCAGTTCTGCTGAAAGACAGCTTAATGCACCTATTGCACAAAGTTCAGCCACGTTGGAGAACAGGACCACTTATTTCTTTTGCATCATTCCAGGGTATTGGTGCTGTCTTTCAAATCTGTAATGTAGTAAGCTCCTTACAGAATTCTTATGTTTAGATGTACAGATCTTGTATAATTACATACTCAGGCTTATAGATGATATACATATAGATGCATATAGATGATCTTGCAGCATCAGATGTTCTTGAAGCCCAGAAGAATGGAAAGGAATACGAATTATAAAATTAACAACTATTTCAGTTGTCATAATTACATCTGTTACACAGATCAAAGGAAAAGCTCTAAGAATAAGTTTAGCACAGGTGTGCATTTTCTTTCCTGCAGAGGTATTTATGTTTCTTGAAGCAGTATCAATCAGATTGAGAACAGAAGATGGGGATAAAAGACCACAGTACAACAGGGGTGAAACTGGCTTGATCTCCTGCATATTTAATTTAATTAGCTAGCATACTTTTCCTCCAGCTTTCTTCTGAAATGTGTAAGCAGCAGTATGAGAGGGCTGTTCAACAAGCAAATATGTTAGGATATAATTTTTCATTTAAATCTTCCAAATTCTGAAAAGTTCCAATTGCCTGAGACTGGTGCATTCATATCAGATGCTTGTTTCCATTAGAAGTGTTGCTTTATTGACTTTTTTTTCTAGCTGTGATGTGACATAGTAACTTCAAGAAGCAGAAATGCTGAATGCATATTCTTCATTGATCTAAAGAGAGAAGTTGGGTTCAGATCAAATGATGTAATAGTTTCTAGTAGTCACTTAGGAGAATATTAAACATTAGTATAAAGTTTTTAAAACCCTCAGTTTAGCTCATATTTAAGAATTGTAAAAGTTTGGACAAACAATTCCCTGTACAAGTGAGGTTAATAAGAAGGGATAAAGGAGGGCAGTTGCAGAGAACTGGATAAAGCTGATGTTCAAATGAATTAAAGGAAGATGGAGGTAAGTGTAAGGATGTTGGCCTGACATTAATGTTGGGTAAAATCATAGAATGGCTGAAGTGGAATTGCGTTAGAAAATTATGTAGGAGTAGAATGTAATCAAAAATGTGTTGATACAAATTTATGGAAAGATATGAGATTTTTATTTATATTCCTTTAATTATATGTTTAGTTTATATTATTCAAAAATAATTTATGGTTAGTTTCCACAAAACTCCTTATTGATCATATGCTACTGGATTTTATTATGCAGTGGTTAAGGAAAGAGCTGTATGTTCAGGGTTTGTAACTACCATTGTTGCTAGTTCTGCACAGTTTGTCTCCCATTTCTGCTGTTAGTTATGGATGTTATTTTGCAAAACCACCACAAAAGGTTAGGGAAGATTGGGGATACCTGAAGATAAAGAAGAGGGGGCTAAAACTACACTGCCTTTCAAAGAGCTGTAGCTGGATTAGAGATTCCGGCAATACCTTTTTGTAAAACCTGTTCATATTTGTGGTTGCTTAAGCTTAAGCTTAAGAACAGCTTGGTGGAGCCACAAACATTGGTTGTTTGGCACTCTGATGTGAATTTTTAATCTTTGTAACTTCATTCCTTTATTCACTCTTTAAATCTTATTTTTCATTCTTTACTCTTTAACAATTCTGTTGTTTTTTTAACTTTGGTGATTTATTTCTGAGGAAAAGAAAATTGAACTATAGAGAACTTAAGTGACTTTCCCAAGGTCCTACCATGAGCCAGTAACACCTGTGTATAAATAGAGTTCAAATATGCCTTGCAGTCTTGTGTCGTAGCTCCTATGTACAGTTGTTTTTAAGGTGTTTTACTGTTAAAACACAGGTTACAGAGTAATAGAGTGCGGTGAGCCAGCTTGCATTGTGGCCTTTTGTTATGTCATTATGCAAGATTCAGTTGAACACATTTTAAAATGGAAGTCTGAATATCAGACATGGGAAAAGAATGAGGAACAATTTCTGAGGTGGTCTTTAATTTTAATTAATTCAGTCAAATTTCATCACCCTGCTGGACTCAAATGTTAGTTCTCCAAGGGGTTAATTTTCAGGGATTACAAAAACAGTGGTAAAGCACAGGAATTAGTTTTGGTTGGTTTGGGGTTTTTTGTTTGGTTTTTTTTTTTTTTGGTTGGTTGGTTGGTTGGTTGGTTGGTTGGTTTTGGTTTTTTTGGTTTTTTTTATCAAAACAAAGGCACCGATAGAAAGTACATAGATTTTTTTCAGGACATTCCAAGATTCCAGTATTATGAAGAGGAGCAAAATAAGGTGGAAGTGTAATAACACACATTTGTGTGCAGGGTTGTGAAAAGGTATTTATTGTGCTGTTCAGAAAATCTCTTCTCAATTGATATTACAGCCGGCAAAAACTACAGAGGGAAGGAGTACAGAGGTTAAGAAGGCTAAAGCAATAACATTTTTTTAAAAATGAGTAATTTAAAGAGGAAAATGTCATGCATAATGAATAAAAAAGAAATCCCACTTGAGATTTGGGATTCATTCATTTGTTGTACTATGAAATTAAGTTGGCAGCATTGCAATTCCGACTTGCCTCATCTAAGTACAGTTAGGATCAACACATTAGTACCTTGGTATGCAGAATCCTATTGCTGGCTCTTTGCTTTGAAATCCATTAAATTTTAATATGTCCTACTTAAATAGAAGTGTCATAAATGATTCATAAAGTTGAGGTAAGCTTTTGGTGAAAATAATTGTCAGTTGAAAGAATTTCCCCTAATGATTGTGCCTGTCATTTGGCTGTATTTTCTATATTGTTTGAGTCATTGAGAGACCACAAGCAGAAAGACTAAAATCTGAACTGAGCTAATTGTTCAAAACCATGGATAAAGTGTTCTAGAGGACAAAGTGTATTGCCTCTGCCCTTCCATTTCAGAAAACTCAATAGTAGCAAGTAAAACAGTGAAACCAAGATAGTTATTTTTAGAGGCTGTCACAAATTATATAATCATAGTACCATAGAATGGTTTGGGTTGGAAGGGACCTTAAAGATCATCTATTTCCAACCCCCCTGCCCCGGCCATGGGGGCACCTTCCACTAGCCCAGGTTGCCCAAAGCCCCGTCCAACCTGGCCTTGGACCCTTCCAGGGAGGGGCAGCCACAGCTTCTCTGGGCAACCTGTGTCGGGGCTTCACCACCCTCACATGAAGAATTTCTTCCTATATCTAATCTAAATCTCCCCTCTTTCAGTTTAAAGCCATTACACCCTTTCCTATCCCTACACCTCCTGATAAAGAGTCCCTCCCCATCTTTCCTGTAGGCCCTTCACTACAAGGTCTCCCTGGAGCCTTCTCTTGTCCAGACTTAACAACCCCAACTCCCTCAGCCTGTCCTCATAAAGGAGGTGTTCCAGTCCCTTCATCATCTTCGTGGCCTCCTCTGGACTCACTTCAACAGGTCCATGTCCTCCTTATGTTGGGTGCCCCAGAGCTGGACACAGCACTGCAGGGGGGGTCTCACCAGAGCAGAGTAGAGGGGGAAAATTCCCTCTCTTGACCTTCTCGTCACACTGCTTTTGAGGCAGCCCAGGATACGATTGGCTTTCTGGGCTGCAGGCACAAATTACCTGGTCATGCTGAACGTCATGTCAGCCAGTCCTTCTCCTCAGGGCTGCTCTCAACCCACTCCTTGCCCAGCCTGTATTTGTGCTTGGGATTGCCTCGCCCCAGGGGCAGGACCTTGCACTTGTTGAACTTCCTGAGGTTTGTACAGGCCCACCTCTCCAGCCTGTCCAGGTCGCTGTGGATGGCACATCCCTCTGCGTGTCGACCACACCACACAGCTTGGTGATGACAAACTTGCCGAGGGTGCTATTTTTAAAGAAAACCAAACTGTAATAATATACCATAATCCTTTCATTTAAGGTATGCTATTAATGGGGGGTCAGTCTTGTATGTCAAGTCATACCTTGGATTTCCCCTTAACAGCTTTCCCTTGATGCCTTTAATTTTTTGTTTCCTGTGGTATTTAAATAACAGCCTGTATGGTGGAGTGCATTGGTATTTGTGCATGAGCTGCAGCATTTGAAGAGCATAATTAGCTCTGCAGTTTAGATGATATTATTATACTTTCCTTTCCTGTCCCTATCTAGACACGACCACCACAAAATTACAAGGATTGTCTACTTTTCCTACATAGAATCATGGCAAAGAATATCCGTGCTCAAAAAGGTATTGAGGGAGAGAGATTACAGAGAGATGAAGGTAGGGTGCGGAAAATAATTTCCAGGTCACCCTTTCTCTTTTAAAATGCTGAAACCAGGTTCTTTGGGAACCTTTCCTTTTTTTCTTTCTATATGTGTGCAACGTTTCTCTTAAATTGATGGCAAGGATTTCTTTTAATGCGATATATATCTCAAGGCAGAATGTGTTAACGTTAATGGCTTATTCAGTTTCTTCAGACTGGAAGCAGCATCCTTAATCAGCAGAGATGCAACCGTTTACACACCAGGAGATGTTATGGCTATTATTTCAGGTACCACAGCCCATTTGTTTTACATTTGCTACTTTTCTTTGTTTTCTGGCATGTTTACGTTGAGTAAACATGACTCTTCTGTTATGCTGCCATAAATTAGATGAATGAATCTTTGCTGAAATTGCTAGTGTTACATTACTCTAAATTGGTCTGAGTATATCCAGAATGAGATAGTTATTTGCATGATTTTGTGTGTGTGTGTTATCGCTGTGTTTGGCTTACAGCTTTTGAAGGGAAACTCTTACTCCATATTGTGTTTCGTCCTCAATTTAAGAAAAAAATAAATAATTGCTTGAACTGTGATGGTGTTAATGCTTTTTCTCAATATTCAGATCTTTTTAAAATGAAGTAAAGGTGTTTGTGTATGTGGGAATGATTTAATCATTTTGATTATAGAGGCAGTGTAAGTAACATGTACGAGTGTGGAACTCTGTGGTGAGTTAACAGTGCAAAACTGTATGTACATCACTGACACCACTTATAATGTATTTGCTTTTCTACATTACCATAAAGGAGTCTAATAAATCTAAACTTAGAGAAAATTTCATATTTTGTACATGCAGAACTGATTTTTCAATTACTTCAGAATTTTTAGAGCCTAATCCAAATCCTGATGAAATCTATGGGAGTTTTTCCATAGACTTTAGTAAGCTTTGGCTCAAGCCCCCTCTTTTCAATTTTTCAAGTAGATTTGCCAAAAATCTGCAGAGAGCCAGGCACTTGGAAAGTTTTTACTTGCAAAGTACAGATGGTTCTGAGTTGCATACAGTGAAGTTCCTAATGCTTTTTTGAAACAACAAAAAATAATAGTTTTAAAGGTCTTATAAATTTAGTAGGTAAAAGAGTGGCTTTAACGTCTGAAGCTGAAATTGCTTTGGGTCTTAGTCTAAGCACAACAAATTCTATACTAGAAGATTATTCTTAAAATGCATAACTATATGATAACAAAGCTTAAAATTACAGTCTTATTATAAGTTTAGCTAAAATTTTCTTGGGTTGTGAGTTCCAGAGCACCAGGGATGTCTGTCCTAATAAATGATTTTTTTTTTTGCAACAATGGAAAACTACACTGCCATTAAAGAATAATTCCCTGAGGTTACCTACACTAATTTGAGAGAGCTCTTGAACTTCAGGGAACATATTACACAGCCAGATCCATCTGGTGACGCAGGCTATGACTGGGGTTAGGGTTATGTGTTAGGGTCTGGTGTTGGGGTGGGGGTTAGGGGTAGGGTTAGAGATTGAGGGTGGCGGAGTAGGGGTTATGGTTTCGGGATTAGGATTGGGGTTGTGGGTTTAGGGTTAAGGGTTGTGGGTTAGGATTAGGCTTAAATTTGGAGGTTGGGGGTAGGGGCTTAAGGGATGGAGGCTAGGGTGTGAGATAAACTCGTCTTAGGCCCACACTGAACCTGTGGCGCTTTTAATGTCCTGGCAGAGTCCCTTGGGTCTTCATGTGCCTTCAAGTACAAGGGTTAGGGTTGGGGGTTAGGGGTAGGAGGGTAGACGCTGGAGGTAGGGGTTAGAGGTTGGGGTTAGGGAATAGGAGGAGGGGGGAGGGGATGAGGGTGGAGGTTGCGGGTTGAGGACAGGGGTTAGGGGTTGGGCTAAGGGGTGAGAGGTACAGGGTGAGGGCTAGAAGGTAGGGGTTAGGGACAGGGGATGGGAGATGGGAATAGGGGACCGGGGATAGACTTTAGGGGATAGGGGTTGTTCTAAGGGGTGAGGGGTGAAGGTTAGAATGTACGGCTTAGTGTTAGGAGTTAGGTGTAGGAGGTTGGGTTAGGGGTAAGGGGTTAGGGGTCAGGGTTATGGGTTAGGAGTTATAGTTACGAGTAGGAGGTTGGAGTTAGGGGTTAGGGGTCAGAGTTAGGCGTTAGCATTAGGGGTTGGGGTGAGAGGTTAGGGGATAGGGTTAGTGTTCAGGGGTCAGAGTTAGGTGTTGGCATTAGGCAATATGTGTGAGGGGCTGGGGGGAGGAGGTAGGGGATAGCGGCAAGGGGTCTGGAGCTAGGGGTAGCAGGTTAGGGGTTAGGAGGTTGTGGGTAGGGGTCAGAGTTAGGCATTGGCATTAGGCGTTCTGTGGGAGGGGTTAGTTGTTATGATTAGGGGTTGGGGGTTAGGGGGTGTGGGTTTGGGGGAGGAGGTAGGGGCTGGGTGTTAGGGTTACAGGTAAGGGGTTAGAGGATATGAGCTGGCATTAGGGGGTAGGGGTTAGGGATAGGGGGTACGGGTTCAGGGAACAGGGTTAGGGTGTTGGGGTAGTGGTGAGGGGTTAAGCGTTGGCATTAGTCATTAGGGGTTAGAGCTGAGGTGCTGGGATGAGAGGCTAGGGGTAGGAGTTGGGGTTAGTGTTACAGGTTCTGGGTTAGGGATAGGAGGACAGCAGCTGGTGGTAGGGGTTTGGTGTTGGGTTTAGGGGGTAGGGTAGGGGTTAGGGTTACAGGGTAGCGGTTGAGGGGTAGGGGTTGTGGGGTAGGGAGTAGGGGATAGGAGTTGGGGGTTAGGGAGTAGAGGTTAGGGTTTGGAGGTAGGGGTTACTGGTTTGGGGTTAGGTGTTTTGGTCAGGGGTTAAGGGTTAGGATTATCTGCCTGGCCCAGCAAGGCATGACCTATGACAGATGTTGCTGCCATTTCACACCCTCAGGCTGTTACTCCTGTAAAGCCAGCCCATAGAGCTTGCTTGAAGAATTCAGAAGCATATAGTTTCCTACCAGGTCTTGCAGGAGCTTGTTTATTTCCACTTCATGCTCAGTTTGCCACAGTTTGAGGGAACTGTTATACTGCTGCTGCGTCTGCAAGAGCTGCTGTGCCACGTTTTCCGATTCCTGCCTCATTAGAGATCGCTCTGCTTCCAGTTCACACTGAAGGCACTTCACTTCCCCTGCAAACAGGACAAACAGCAAGATTCAGAGTCTAGACAAACAATGTTTCTGATTTCCCTGACCTTGAGCCACCTGAACTTCATTGCAGGAGAGATCTGCCTCCATCTCCTTCGCTCCTCAGAAGCACTGCAGACGCAGAGCTATTTTTATACCACCTTCCCTAGGCAGGGGATCACCAGAAACAGGAGGCTCTCACCTTGTGTCACCTCCTTGGCCTACGTGACAGCGTGAAGTTGGATTTCAAGCTGACTGCTGGTGATCTCCAGCTGAGAAGTGCTGCTGAGCTTCAAACAGGCTGGACTGCAGCGTCTCCTTCACTGACCTTGAGTTGTGAATACAGGGAGAAATGCGTTTGTCGCTCCTGACACCCACCGAGAGTTATTCCAGTAAGAAGTCATTCAAGATCCTATCCCTGAGTACTGAAAATGGACTGCAAGGAAACTTGTACACAGAAGCATCCTTCTGCCATTTAAAATAGCAATGCAGGCTCCTCCAGGGGAATGCCCAGGCTTTGCTCATGACCTAGCATCACACAGAAAGCCCAGCTGAATTTGATCTCAATGGCCCAATCTGAAACTGCTGTTGGCTGACACACAGGTAGCTGTGCCCAAAGTCTGGGCCAACAACCAAAAGCTGGGTCTATGCTCCCAGCCTCAGTTCCGTGACGGATGCAGTGGTGATTCATGCTCTGAAATAAGAGTGATCTCTATCGTGGGCACATGGGAAAGCATTCTGCAATGGATGTGACAAGAACTGTTGCTGCACTGGGCAAAGGGAGAGGGGGATGTTTCTGGGAAAATCCCTGTATTGAATCCCCTGACCAGACCACACCAAAAGATCTGAGAGGATTCGAGAAGCCCAACTGCCCCTGTGCAACCTGGGGCCACGCGGAAACTTTTTAGAGGAAATACGCCCATTTCAGGAATATGTAATTAAGCGAGGCTAGAAAGGAAGTGAGTTTGTTTAGAGTACGCAGCATGGTTTTGCTAATTATAGTTACGTTCTGCTTTTGCTTCTAAATGTACAACAGCTCATCAGCGCTTCCAAGTGCCACCGAAATCCGGGATAAAAATAACTTATTGACACCAATTTGATGCAGATAAGCAGACACTTCTTTGTTGACGGCCGGACGTGTAGGGGAGTGCTCTCACCAACAACACGTGCCAGGCACCAGTTATACATCTTATATAGAACTTACTCATACATATTCATTAAGTCTTCATACATAAGCACACAATTTCTAAGAAATCATTGACATATTCTTCTCCTACTTCCAATTCTGTGCAGTAAAGTTTAGAAATGTCTAGAAATGGGTCTGGGGTGTAATGGGAGTAGGTGGTCCATGAGTCAGGGGTAATTTCCCTGCCGGAATTACCTTTTGCTCAAAGACACAGTTTTCTTGGCAGGTACTTGCAAGCTGTTACGGTTACTGCCCTCAGTTCCCATTAATCTTGGACCTTGACAACTACTTGCATTCTTCTAGTCCTGTGTATTATAAATCAGTTTACAAATCACCTCATGTTTTGTTACCTAGGTTCTAACCGTTCCTACTAAGCAATTATGACCAGTCCCTTCAGCCTTGGTACAGGGCTGTACAGGGGATTTTAGAGTAGCAGTCGGTTGCTAGATTCAAAATACAATAAATGTAAAATTATTTTTACTAAAATATCCCTTAATTCTATATTTATATTAAAATCAAACAATTTAATTTCAGTTGATAATAAAATCAGTAACATTACCCCCCTTTGAAAGTGTTGAAAATAATTTCAATATTTTCACACTTTTATTCATTTTTATCTTTGAAGTCAAATTTTGTCTTGCCAGATGATGGTGGTGGTGGCTGGAGTCTGGTGGCATAGTGGGTACTTCTCTTATAATTCTATGATATATTGCAAGCCTGTTAGTAAACTGTATGTTACCAATATAATCAGCAAAAGGACAATTAATAGCAAAAATAGAATTTTGATTAAGGATTTCAGCCAATAGCTCAAATTCCATCCTAATCTACTAAAAATTTTCCTAGTTAATCCTTTGACATATTTTCTCGAATTGTTTCTGTTTCTTTTCTGATTTTGCTTAACAGATCTAAGTCATGTTCTACATCCTGTGTAACATTCGGGATATGAATGCAGCAATGATCTAATCTATCTTTGAGATATCCACACACTCCATGCTCTTTTAACAGAAGCATGTCTAGTGTCATCCTGTTTTGAAGTGTCATTCTCGAAGTTGCCTGTAACTGTATGTTTAATTCTTTAAATCCTTTTCTTGTAACATTGGCCAATTTTTCTACTTGTCCTGTTAAGTGATAAAGCCATTCTCTATTTTTATAGGACGCTATTGGGCTCAAAAGAGACTCTAAAGCCCAGCCAATTTTTACTCCTGTTGATGGTTCATTCCAAGTGTCATTTTCTGTTTCAGACCTTTTGATTCGTTGTAACTTTAAGTTTTCCAGGGATCCCTTGAATGGTGTTTTCTTCCAAATTGGACACAATGTTGGCTGGCCTAAAGTAATTTGTTTCACCTTACTATCTACTTGTAAGTGGGTTGTCCAGGTGTCATCACTTAATGCCCAAACTAAATGCCCTGGACTGTGGATGGTAGATTTCTTACAACTAAAAAAAGTATCCTCTTCTGGATGTAAAGATACTAGTCATGGTGAGTTGTTATGAAAACCCCAACAATAACAACCAAACTTTAAAGCAGCTGCCAAATGAGGAATTCTTTGAATTATTGTCTGCATTGCTGCAATCATACACCTTTTCACATTTCTACCATGGTACTACATGTTCCTTTTCTTGTCAGGTAGTGCCTTTATCTACTATCAAGGGAAGGATTGCAAACACTCTATTAATCCAGGTACTGTTCCAAGTAAAACACCAAGGGGTTCTGGCCATGTACTGAAATTGTAAGAATATGGACATAGACCATATTGACTCGCACCTTGCCTGGTTTTGGGTACTTTGCCCAGGTTTGTTACACTGCCATTCCATGATGCTCCTGCTCACATTGTTTTTAATTTGTTCATCATATGAACACCATCCTACATTAGGGCTTGGGCCTCCTGGGAGGAGAACTCGATCCAAAGCACTAGGTTAAGACCCTGTTATAAAGTAATAATTTAGTAGTTTCTTACAGTCTGATTTTTTTTTTCCTAGTTATTTCCATTGTTTCTTAATAACCTTCACTTGTTTATACCATTGAATCACTGACCTTTGTTTGCAATAAAGTCTCATTTTCATGTTCCAAATTGGTCAAATTCATAGTTAAGATTCCCCAAGGAATAGATTTACCTACTGCTATTGGAATTGGTAAACAAGCTGTCATCTGGGTTACATTTTGTAAATTGGCAAATCCTTTAATCAATCCTAACATCAAATTTTCTTCAGGCATTTCCTTGGGAATACAGATTAATTGCTCTACATCTGTTTGCCTTTTGTTCCTTGCCACCAGATCAACTCATGATTCCACCAGCATCACCTTCTAAGCCAATATAAAGAGAACAATCACAAACTGATATGAAATATTAGACATGTTTCAAAGTCAAAGTCTTTGGGTCACGGCTTATGATTTTCCATGGAGTAGGTGGTTTCTTCACTCAGGTATAGTGTATCCAAGCATCTGATTCTGCAATCTTGATGGCTGTGAAGGTGGTTAACAGTATCTGGAAAGGTTTAGAAGTCCACATTTTCACATAGACATAATCTCCTGGTTGAAAGTCACACACTGGAGTTTCCAGGGATAATGGTCTATTCCACACCACTGCACTCCGAATCGCAGTCAATGTTTTTTCCTAAAGAAAGCAAATAATTATACACATCCTGTTTTCCTTTTACATGCATGTTTGGATTTGGTTCTGGGGACTCATAAGGTTTCCCATACAATAATTCATAAGGACTGACTGAGATTCCACTCTTTGGTTGTACTCTGATTTGTAATAATGCCAATGGAAATGCTTGAAGCCATTTTAAATTGGTCTCTTGACAGATCTTACTTATTTGCCTTTTAGAAGTCTGGTTCATTCTTTTTACTTTTCCACTGGATTGTGGCCTCCATGGAGTATGCAAATCCCAAGTGATACCCAGAATTTTGCTAACATTTTGAACTATTTTTGCAACAAAGTGTGGACCTCTGTCAGACAAAATTCCAATAGGAACTCCAAATCTTGGAATTATTTTTCTCATTTATCACTTCACTACTTCATTGGCTTGTGTGGTGCGACAGGGAAAAGCTTCTGGCCATGCTGTAAAAGTATCAACCCCCACCAGAATGTATCGGTACCCATTTTGTCTACGTAATTCTGAAAAATCTACTTGCTAATAATTTCCAGGCTCTGTACCAGATTTAATCTACCCATCTGAACTCTTTTACTGGATTGTTTTTCAAACATACTTCACATTTTGCAGTTATTAATTCAGCCATGTCTATCATCTTGACAGATATAACTTGTTTTTCTAAAGAAGTTACTAAAGCTTCTGCTCTCCAATGACATCCTTGATGTTTGGTCTGCATTATTTCTCTCATTAATAAAGGTGGAACTACTACTCGTCCATGAGGAGTTATCCACCATCCCGCTAAATTTTTCTTAGTATTCAAAAATTGACCTAATTTTTCATCTTCTATAGAATATTTTGGCCTTTCCCTCGGAAGAGTTACTGTTTTGGAGGGAATTAATTCCATTTGGAATGCTTGTTCCTCTGCTATTTTTCTTGCTGTTCAGACAGCCAAATTGTTTCCAATAAATTTTTTGTATTTCTAATTTGGTGTGATTTACAGTGCATGATTGCTACCCGATTTGGTTTTTTTGAGCTGCTTGTAATAACTGTATAATTTAATTTTGATGCTTAACATTTGATCCCTGAGAGGACAATAATCCTTTTTCTTTCCACAAAGCTCCATGGACATGTACCACCCCAAAAGCATACTTTGAGTCTGTCCAAATATTTACTTTCTTCGTTTCACTTAGTTCTAAGGTTTGAATCAAAGTAATGAGTTCTGATTGCTAAGCTGATGTAGTACTCGTCAGTGCCTTTGCTTCTATATCTGTAGTGTCTGTTGTTACCGCATATCCAGCATATCAAACTCCTTGCTCCTACTGAGTAGGAGTATACAGATAGTAGCTGCTACTATCTGTACACAATTCCCAGTCTGGTTGCTCCAATGGTACATCCTTCAAATCTTCTCAACTGGAATAAACATACTCGATAGTAGCCAAGCAGTCCTGCTCCAGTTGCTCTTCTTCCTGTGTGGAACTTAAAAACACTGCAGGATTTACCAGGTTAGTTGTTTTTAGAATCACATCATCTTGTTCAGCCAGTACTACCTGGTACTTCATCATTCAGCTCAGAGATAGCCAATGTCCCCCCTTCTGTTCTAAAACAGTTATCACCATCTCTGGGGCATAGACTGTTATTGTGCTTCCCAAAGTTAATTTCTGAGTATCCTGCATGAGCATTACTGTTGCAGCCGCAGCTCGAAGGCACTTTGGCCACCCTTTACTCACTGTGTCCAGTTGTTTAGAAAAGTATCCGACAGGTCATTTGCAGCTTCCCATCTTCTGAGTCTGCACACCTAGTGCCAGGCGTTGTCTTTCGTGAAAAAACAGCTGAAAGTCTTTGGTTATGTCCAGAAGTCCTAAGGCAGGTGCAGACATTAAAGCATTTCAATCTGTGACAGCCCGTTGTTGCTGTGGGCCCCATGTCAAAGAAGTTCTTTGGGCCTCATATAGCAGTTTAGCTGTTAGACCATAATTCATGATCCAGAGGTAGCACCACGCTGTCATTCCTAAGAATACTCAGAGTTCATGAATATTTTTTGGCTTACATGGCTTCTCAGTGTTCTGTTCCTAATTGCCGCTGCCCTTTTGAAATCTTAAAGTCCAAATATATCACAGTCTGACATGCTTTTTTTTTTTTTTTTTTTTTTCCCCCCCCTCTCTCTTGGCTACCTTGTACCCATTCAGTGCCAGAAAATTAAAAAGATCTATTGTTACCTGTATGTAGGTAAATCTTTCTTCTGTAGCAATCAGTGTGTCATCCACATATTGTAAAAGGAAATGTCCAGGTTTTGGTTTGTCCCGTTTCTGTGTTTCAAGCTTCTCTGCCAGCTGTTTTCCAAAAATTATTGGGCTATTCTTAAATCCTTGGGGTAGTCTTGTCCATGTCAGCTGCATCTTTGTCCTGTTTGTGGATTTTCCCACTCAAAAGCAAACAATTTTCTGTTTTCCTTCTCCAAGGTATACAAAAAAAAAAAAAGCATCTTTTAAATCAAGCACTGTAAACCACTGATAAGTCTCCTTTAAAGCTGTTAACATCATGTAAGGATTTGCTGCTACAGGATATATACCCTTAACTATTTGATTCACTGCTCTGAAGTCTTGCACTAACCTATATTTACCCGATGGTTTTCTGACTGGTAGAATGAGAGTTTTATATTTAGATTCACACTCCTCCAACATTTTATACGTCAAAAATTTATCAATCAGTTTCTTTCTTATATCTGGTACCAATTGTCTTATAAAAATCAAAGCCAATTATATCTGAGCTGCCTTAGTTTCTACTCTCAAATCATTTTTTTTTTTCTAGCAGCTTCTTTTAGTCTTTCCAGAATTGCTGAGGGAGATACATTCTTATCTTTTCTCACCTCATATAATTTAGACCAGTTCAGAAACTTAGGCATAGCATGTTCAGCTCCATATAAAATCCATTTCTGATACTGACTCAGTCTTTTTCTGTGTTCCACATTATTTGGATCCCCACTGCGGATCCCCAGACAAAAAATTCTGCTCTAATATTCTACCTGCTGTCCCACTCAATAGAGTCACTTCTGCCTGTGCTTTGCTAGCCTTTAATACCATCTGGTTTTCTGTATCATCTAACAAATTAGCTAAAATCACCTGTAAATCACTCCAATCCAGATTCTGTGTTTTGATTATAGTACCTACTACTCTGCCTGTTCTCTCAGTATCCTCTCTATACACTCCTGCTGCCTGCTTCTAAGCCATCAAATCCGTCACTGAAAAAGGAACTTTCACATACACCGGCCCATCATTGCCAACTCCCTGCCAAAGGAAAGCTATTGTTTGTACCTGCTGCCGAGTTCTTTAGAGATACAGGGGTATGAATTACAACATCAGATGACCCTTCATCCACATCCTCTATTCTATTACTCTTAGGTTCCTCTACCTGTTCTCTATATTCTCGCCCCCGATGCCGTTCTCTCTGCGGAGGGTATATATCTAATTTCGGCCCTTCATCCTTTTCAGTAGAAGCAATTCTTTCCTTTCAACAATCTTTTCAAGTTCACATGTTGAACAACACTTTTTCACCTTTTTAATCATCAGAAGTTATAGCCATTACTAAATTATCCCTACTAATCAACTTACATTCCTTCTTCTAATCCTTCCTTTGTCTTAAATAGGAAAAATAAATCAACATATGGCACTTCATTTCCCTTCTCTTCTACAGAACAGCATTAACTTCAAAATAATTCAGTGACCCATTCATGGGCCATTTTCCATGATCATCCAAAGTATACAGAGGCCACCAGTGATTACAATATTCAGTCATCTGACTCTTTCGCAAATCATCATGCAATTCTTCCCAATGTGCTAACAAACATCCTAACAGAGAAGTTTTCAGAATTTTGTCATTTGCAGCCAGATTACACATAGTTTTACTTCTAAAAAAATGAGTCAGCTTAGATGCCATGGTTCAGTTACTTTGTTAACACAATATACAATCAATCACTCGCTCAAGTGTATTGCTTTGTTCTTCTCCGGTGGCACCCCTTGCAGGATAACAGAACCGCGGATCCAAACTCCACACTCACTTCATGCTCAATTGCACGTCTCACGCTTACAAACACACTCACACCTTTCCGCAATTATTACGACAAATACAGGTATATAACACAATACAACACAGTTTCTAATTACTACACAAAATTAAACCGACGAAACAACCAATCCCACACTAGAGTGTATAAAAAAACCTTCTAACTTTTTGTTAGAGGCACTACCTTTGAGAACTCTATAGCATATAGGTTCTCTTGTTTCCAAATCCAAATGTCCAACCCTGCAATAGCTTTCTCTTACGTCTTACAGGCAGACGCCTAGGCTTCCGATACACGAGGATCCTCTAGCCCAACCCTGCGCAGCTTTCGCCGCGTCTGACAGGCAGGCTTGTACAGTGGGACTCTAACCCACTTTTCCAAAATGAATGCAAAACCAATACAAAACCAATACAAAGGAGAAGTGTCTTACCAAAATCCAGGGGACATCGCAAAGAGACTTACGGATGGGGGTTTGATGGGTATCCCCGAGAAATCCTTGGTGCCGGCTGGAACCGATCAGGTCCCCAACTCCTCCGGTCTCTCTCAGTGAGGTCCCATCTGGGGTGCCAGAAACTGTCACCGAAATCCGGGATAAAAATAACTTATCGACACCATTTTGATGCAGATAAGCAGACACTTCTTTATTGACGGACGGACGTGTAGGGGAGTGCTCTCACCCACAACACGTGCCAGGCACCAGAATCATACATCTTATATAGAACTCATACATATTCAGTAAGTCTTCATACATAAGCATACAACTTATGAGAAATCATGAACATATTCTCCTCCTACATCCAATTCTGCACAGTAAAGTTTAGAAATATCTAGATATGGGTCTGGGGTGTAATGGGAGTAGGTGGTCCATGAGTCGGTGGTTGCGATCTCCCCCTGCCGGAATTACCTTTTGCTCAAGGACACGGTTTTCTTGGCAGGTACCTGCAAGCTGTTACGGTTACTGCCCTCAGTTCCCATTAATCTTGGACCTTGACAACTACTTGCATTCTTCTAGTCCTATGTATGTATTATAAATCAGTTTACAAATCACCTCATGTTTTGTTACCCAGGTTCTGACTGTTCCTACTAAACAATTATGACCAGTCCCTTCAGCCTTGGTACAGGGCTGTACAGGGGATTTTAGAGTAGCAGTCGGTTGCTAGATTCAAAATACAATAAATGTAAAATTATTTTTACTAAAATATCCCTTAATTCTATATTTATATTAAAATCAAACAATTTAATTTCAATTGATAATAAAATCAGTAACACAAGGGGCGTCTCTGTGAGTCCATGAAACGTCCCTTTGGGGGTTTGGCGGGGATTTGTGGGGCAGGTGTGTGGGGGCTCCCTGGGGGCTGCCGCTGAACCCCCGCCGCCCCCCGGGACGCTGGGCCCCGCTGCCGGTCCGTGGGCAG
>NW_020799333.1:48325-71451 GCF_003259725.1 Athene cunicularia | reverse complement strand
GGCAAGGGGAGGTGTGGGGGACCTCCCTGTGTGGCCCTGGGGTCAGCGCCTGCCGGGCTGTCCGGGCGAGGCCTCCCCTCCTGCCTGTGCCTGAGCAGCAGAGGTCAGGGACGTGGGAGAACATCCTTCAGTCTGGAGGGGAAAACCCCCCAACCAGCCCTCCTCTGCCAGTAGAACAGGATCCAGCGTCCCTTTGAGTTCAGTGCCCTGAGAGGGCAGCTTCTGCAGGAGGATGTGGTTCAGAGAGAGGTGGGGAGCGTGAGGATGGGGAGCGGGTCTCTGCTTGGGGTCGCTCCCTTTGTCAGTGTGGGAAGGGAAGTCTTGGGGCTGAAACCGTGTGAAAAGCCTGTCAAGAAAACTACCAGGCAACGTGTTCTTGCAGAGATCTCCCAGTAACCCTGATGTTCACTGTTTCACCGTTGAATCCTTGTACCAGTAAGGAGGGAGTGATGTGTACATGACGTATTTGTCCAAGAAAGCAAATTATTTATGTTCCCCTCTAGTGAGGAATTATGTGACCAGTTTTCAAGTGAGTGGCAGGAAGGAACAGCAGCGTGTTTTGGTGACAGGACTAGAAAAAAATGTCACCAGGGTTATTTCTTTCATATCTGGTATTAACTTTTAGGTGTAACGAACCCCCAGGTCGTGGCTGCACAGTCTGCAAATCCTCTGTTCCTAACTGAAACGAGTGGGAATTTTCAGTAGAAAAACTGCAGAGCTGTGCAAGGCCTTTCCTTCCTCTGGCTCCCTCTTCTTGGAGAAGGCAGGAGCTTTGCCTCTGGCTGCTGAAGGATGTTATTTTTCAAAACTGAGGTTGGAATCTGTCTCTGTCCTCTTATCTGCACCTCACTGGAGGAGGTGGATGCTGTTCCTCAGTAATGAGGTGGCAATGCTGGCAGGGGAGTTCATTGAAGAAATATCATCTATTTTCACTGGTAAAAAGAATCTGATTTTTCTTTAAGATGCTAAACATGACTCTGGCTAAAGGTAAAGTCCATTTACATAGTCTGTTTTGGATTAGTGCTTTTTTTTCTTGAATCCTGTGCTGACTGAGGGTCTTACTGTATAAAAGTTGTCAAATTCTGTCATTTCTCTGTGTTTGTTGTTAGAGATCATGGCACCAGAACCAGCAACTTCTATCATCGACAGGGCAGTCAAGATGAGGAAGGAGATGGAAGCCCAGAAAGGGCTCTTGGCCTGGGCACTCCTTAATGTGTCTCTTGCAGGCATGATATATACTGAAATGTGTGTTAATTGTCACACCTGAGTCAAACAAGCAAAGCCTCCTTCATGTCTCCCTAAATATTTTCTGGGACTGAGTAGTTGCAAAATGCTAACTTCTTTTTTTTCTTTTCAGGTCTGGAAATCTCATCAGCTCCTATTACAACACCGCCTGCTGGCCACTCTGATATCTTGGTGAGTTGCTGCATCATTTAAATTAGTTTTCAAGGTTCTTTTCTTTTTTTTTCACTTGTCAGTTTGATTGCTGGAGAGGCAGTCTTTAAACTAGCTTTTTTTAAAAAAAAAAAAAGCATTTTTTTTGTTTGTTTTAAATGTAAACCAAAGATATAGTTTGCTTTCTGCTGTCTCCCTTGAAACTTGGAATTTCATCCATATTAGTGACAGGTAAGGAGTGTTAACAGCTTTCTTAGATAGGAAGAATTTACTTGGTGCATTAAATCTGTTGACTGTGTAGAGGAAGGCTTTGAGGAACACGGCTTTCCTGCTCTGTTGTACCGTGGGCATGAATGGCATTTCACAAGAATTCAAGTTTGTTTTGGAGGAGCAGACTCTAAGCCAGCTGTATCAAATATGATTAGAGGATAAAGCAAGAGGAGGAGAAAAATCATGAGATGAGTTACAGATGAATTGGCAGAAGATGGTTTTTGAGAAATACTGTGAAACTCCATTGTAGTAGATTTGGAAAACAACTGTCCATCTTTAAAAATTCAATTTTAGCAGTGTCAATCTCAGTACAGAAAGGAAAATTATCTCCCAATGGTTCTGGAATAAAAAGATGAAGAAATCTTGGCTATTGCCCAAATTGGTAATTACTGACAGCACTAATAATTAGACCTGGTTTTAATGGGCATATGCCAGTTTTTGCAAACAAGACACTTTGGTTATTCCCCGTGCTCAAGCTACAGTAAATACTTCTCAGTTTCTTCTAGAACTCGCACTTGCATCTCTGTTCAGCCTGAACGCTGCCTTTGGTTTCTGGGTGTGCTTCAAATACATGGTGGCACCGACCAGCCTGGTCGTGAGTCCCTGCCAGCAGAGCCTGCTGGGGTTGCAGAATGCAGGTGGGTGCAGTTAACATCTCTGGCAATTCTTTTTTAATTCTTTTGTTTTGTTTCAAGATGGTGTCTCTCAAAAGGGCAGGATTCTCTAGCGAAGCGAGTTCTGAATCGCCTCCTCTGACAGGAGCAGTAAACTGAATTACCCTCAGCGTATTACAATTCACCACGTCAAGTGACAATTTGATGAGTGTTTGTTGGAGAACTGGAGGGGAAACAAACACAGACGGTGGAAAAGGGCAGGATGAGAGTGGCTGCTGAAGGACAGGGAGGGACTTGAACACTGTGAGGTTGGGCAAGGAGTTTTTCCTGTCAGTGACTTGACTGACGAGTTCTGTAGGGGCCAGTTTTTTCTAGCATCCCTTCTGGAATCTCTTCTAAATTGCCTTAAGATAGCGTTGTGTGTGTGTCTAAAGCGGGGAGGAGAGTTTGGGGCTGCTGCATCCGCGATGCTCATTCTGCTTTTCCTTCCCGCAGCAGTACAAACAACTCCACCACGTGAGCTGGCGGCACCTTCTCCTCCGCCCCAGGGCCAAAGTGTGCTGAGTTACAGCCCGTCCTGCCGCCCTGCGCCTGCCCACAGTTTGGTACCCATTGTGTCCCGGGGTACAGCCCCAAGGACGGGCTCTGTAAAGCAGCAGCGCTTCTTACGTCAATGCTGGAACCTATTCCCCGAGCAGCAGCTGCACTCAGGTAAGGACCAGGACAGCTCCCCAGGGTGCAGTTTGGGTCTTTGGTGCCCTGTGCCGCTGAAGGGGAGCGGTAGCCACCTGAGAGTTGTCTATATGTGTGTTTGCTCCTTTTGCAAAGAGGATCTAAATTTGTCATATTGGGATTTGTCCTTCTTCCCTAGTGCCACTTCCTCGGTTTAGAGCAGCTGGTTTGTTTCAGAACAAAGCAAAGCCAAGCAATCAAAATGTAAGTGCAGAGGAGACCAAAAAGACCCAACCCAGACCCCAAATGAGAGTCTTTTATATTCATGTTGTTTAGAAATCAAGGTGGAATTCTGTCTTCCTTCTATGGCACAACCATTTGTTTTCCTTTGCCCAAGGTTTCCAGCTCCTCTCCCAGAAGGTCACCGTCCCCCCTAGCGCTGGGCCACTGGAAGGCGGCGGGGTTAAGGTCTCATTGCGGCTCTTCCCCGGCTCTGTGTAATTCTGCGGGTGCAGAGGAGTATGTGACGGACCTCAGGGCACTGCACGCCTTCCTTTGGAGAGAGGAACAGAAGCAGCAGATAGTCCAACTCGGTAAAAAACAAAGGGATTTGATGGGAAAAGCTTGTTCAGGAGAAGGGGGTGGGTTTATTGGAAATTGGCTTTCATGGATCAGAAAAGTCCCAAAGGATTCCAGTGCAGCCGTACTAGGAGATAGACCTGATTCGTTTATGGTGATCGCCTGTGACTGGGTAAAGGTGGCTGCTGACTAGTGGAGTCTTCTACTGAGTGGTTCGGATGTGAGGTGGGACACTGTCATTTCTACCTGTCTCCATGGCTTAGGACCTCCAGAATGTTTTCCTCCAAAATTTTGCTGGGGATGGACTGGGAACGTGTGCTGAGAGATTGTCTCTGTGGCACCTGTTGGCTATAGTGGCCTGCGATAAGCTGCTGGGCTCTGTTGCTGTGTGATGAGAGGGATATCTTGTGGAGAAGGCGTTACAGATGTGGGGGTGAATTACCTGCAGGCAGTTTTTGTCCTGGATAGGGACGTTCGGGGTGCAGTCGGTGTTTCTGCAAACCAACATCAGTGTCCCTATTTGTGGCAGTTCGTGTCCGTGTGTCTGGCCAAAGCCTTCATATACTGACCTGCTGTGCCTGTGCTGTTACGTCGAGAACTTCTTGGCAATGACTGTACGTGAGTGTGTAATGAAGGAATCGTTTCGGGGTGTTTGGATTTCAGCTTTCCTTCCAGCAGCCCAGCTTTGGGGAACTGCAGCCGTTCCATCGCCGACTGCGCGCAGGTGCTGAGAAAGTTCCAGTACCACCTGGCCTGCAGGCCCTGGGCCCCATCACCACACAATGATGGACCTGACCTGTGCTTGATACGGGCTGCAGAAGAGGTAAATTCCACAGCAAAAGTGGTCAAGGGAGAGAAACAGGTCTGTAAAGTACGCAGCTTTGTGCAGAGGTTTGGATTCGAGCTGCATCAGGAATGTGAGAGAGAGAAATCCTCTAACGCTGAGCTGTCTTCATCCAGCTTGCGAAGCTCCTGGTCACTGTAAATGGCCATTGCAAACTCTGAATTGTAGTGGGAAAATGGATTTCTCCCTTGGAGAGCAAGGCTCACACTGGGTAAAATACATTTCTTATCTAAAACTGGAGTTGGAAGGGATTTGTATTTAACCCTGTGGAAGAGCTGAAGGATATAAAGCATAAAGCCTTTACCCTGGCGTCTGAAAGAAGTCTGATGCCAAGGAATGCTATTCCCGTGGCCTCAGTGAAATGGGATCGATTATTTCCTACGTTACCCTGATGAAACTGCCCATTCAGGTACCTCTTCCATCAAGGCTGCAGTTCAGAGCAATTTTATCCTCATAGAGCAGAGAGCTTCAGACTGACTTTGGGCTCATGGCGGGTGGCTGTAGCGTGACTGGAGAGTGAGCGCATCCTCCGTGAAGCTGCGGTAGGAGTCCCGTGATCCAGCCAGCAGGTGCATAAGAATTTGGGGAAAAATGCAGTTGGAATTATGTAGTTAGTGTCAGAAACTGTCACAGACCCTAAAAACTCTTGGTATTCTCTGAAGTTCTCACACGTAGTTAATGAGCCTTTCTATAGGTCTGGGCACAGGGGACGATGCAGCGCCACCTCCTTGGCCACGTGGATTCCTGGACCACGAAGGTCAGAAACGTCAGTCCCGTATGGGGCCGAGACGTCCCGTCTCCATGACGAGGTTTGGTTTTCCTTGCTGGAACTCAGATTGCTAAATTGGTGTTTCTGCAGTATTTCTAGCCCACTCTCCTGAGCTCAAAGCGTGGAAAATTCCAACCCAAAGGCTGTTTTTCTTTCTGACTGTCCTGAGCAGCATAATAAAGCAAAAGGAAAAACCTTAGTCTTAGTTAGCAATAGCCCTTGCTGGAGCAGGGCAGAGTGAATTGCACATGGTGGCAAAACAGTCAGTCGAGCTTTGGATTGCCCCTTCACTCACAGAATCTTATTGGGTCTAAAGTTTTGCTTATGGGTTTTGTGTGGGTTTTTGGGGATTTGGTTTTAAATAAGGGTGGTGAAAAGCAAAGATGAGTATGAGATCCGTGCCAGACTGCGGAGTATCTGTTCCTAAACCCAGGGCCAGCAGGCATCA
This sequence comes from Athene cunicularia, assembly GCF_003259725.1. Taxonomy (NCBI): domain Eukaryota; kingdom Metazoa; phylum Chordata; class Aves; order Strigiformes; family Strigidae; genus Athene; species Athene cunicularia. The sequence goes on along the minus strand of NW_020799333.1, from coordinate 65,860 downwards.
GTTCCCAGCTCCTGTCGCATACAAATCCCACACGGAGTGTTTATCAGCTTCTTGATTTCCCCAGACAAATGTGAAAGGGAGTGGCCTCATCAAAGTATAAATTCCCTTTATGGTGGAGGGCTGTGCTTTATCATACCCCTTTCCTCATGGTTCAGAAAAGCTTCAGAAAGCAAAGCTTTACCTGATACTTTCTAGAGATGTGTTTTCCTGACTCCTTTATTTGAATTTTCTGATCATTTAGTCCTCTAGTCTTTTAGATCTTTTAGTCCATTTCTATACTGAATTTTCTGGTCTTTTAGAAAGTACTAGAGAGTCACTGAAACTCCACCTGACTTGATACTCTAATTTAATTCCTTTTGTCCTTGGCTGGCTTCAGTATTTCTGTTGTTTAAGCTCCTTTGTGATTGTAACAGTGATGCTGGAGGTGAAGGAGGAGGCCGCCAAATTGAGGGGGTCAAGGTTGCCAGAAGCACCTCTGGGGAGCTCAGGAGCAGGCAGCTGCCCTGTGTCAGACGTCAAGCGAGGGGGCAGAAGGGGCTTGGCTGAGCAGGGACCTGCTCACTGAGCTGCAGAGGAAAAGGAATCGCATCGTCTCTGCGAGCAAGGTCAGGCTTGGCAGGAAGGGGCAGAGCCATGGCTCGCACACGCAGGGAGGAGAGAGGAGAGGCCAAAGCTCAGTTAGATTTGGGAGCGGCCAGTGATGTGTCTGACAAGAAGTGATTTTTAAGTAGGACTGTAGCCAGAGGAGCTCTGAAGAAAACATCAGAGTGAGACTTGAGGATGGTCACCTGACAGAGAGGTGTGGGGGAGACATCGGCCTGTCAGCTCTGTGCAGCCCCTGAGCAGCAGCAAGGCTTTGATGAGAAACAAGCCTTGGGAGAAAGATCAGAAACTGCTGAGTTGTGCCTAGGTGTCAGGGAAAAACAAGGGACAACTGCAACCCCAAGCTGTGGGACAGTCCTGAACTGTGAGGAGTTCCCACCGTGGGAACTGCAGCTGAGCGAGCAGGGGATTGGTCTGCACAGCGTGTGAGAGTGGTCTAGTGCCGGTAGGAGAGAAGGTTGAGAGCTGCCTAATTGCTGATTTGCTAATTGTGAAGTAAGAGATTTAGCAAGAGCATAAGTATGTGCTGTTGTAAGAATAAAGGGTCTTTCCTTCTGCACCTCAATGGAGAGTCCGTGCCTCAGTTGCCACACATGGGAGGTTTGACTGAGTAGGGCCAGCCTGCTTGGCAGATCCTCTGGGACTCACGGACCAGGTGGCTTTTGCTAAATGCACAACCCAGTGTTTGAAAGTTCTACCCCCCAGTTCTCTCAGTGCAGTTTCAGCAATCCATTATACTGCTCCATTTTCCCAGAGGCTGGTGCAGGATTGGGGATGTGATACACCCCCTCAGTGCCACGTTCTTTGGCCCAAGCGTCTGTGAGGCTGTTTTCGAAATGAGTCCCTTTATCTGATTCAGTCCTTTTTGGGGTGCCATGTCACCACAAGACTTGCTTCTCAAGACCTAAAATATTGTTCCAGGCAGTGGCATGAAGCACGGCATAAGTTTCCAACCAACCAGTGGCTGCTTCCACCATTGTAAGCACATAGGGTTTGTCATGCTGAGTTTGTGGGAGTGTGATATAATCAATCTGCCAGGCCTCCTCATATTTATATTTTAACCATTGTCCCCTGTACCAAAGGGGATTTAACTGTTTGCTTGCTTGATGTCAGCACACGTCTCACATTCATGGATCACCTGTGCAATAACATCCATGGTTAAGTCCACCCCTCGGTCACTTGCCCATCTCTGTGTTCCATCTCTGCCCTAATGGCCTGAGGAGTCAAGGGCCCAGCGAGCCAGAAATCGTTCACCCTTATGCTGCCAGTCCAGATCCACTCGAGCCACCATAATCTTAATCCACCTGTTGGTTGTTCTGATGTTCTTCAGTGTCCTGACTCTCGGGTACGTGAGCACCTACACGCTGTACTTTCATGGCCAGGTTCTCTACCCCAGCAGCAGTACCTCGCCCTCACTCAGCAGCCCAGACGGGTTTGTCTCTGCGCTGCCTGTGGCTCCGTTCCCACTGCTGTAACCACCCCCACAGCGCATTTGCCACCCCCCATGAGTCAGTACAGAGACAGAGCACTGGCCACCTTTCTCGCTCGACGGTAGCCAAGGCCAGCTGGATGGCTTTCACCTCTGCACACTGACTCGGGAGGCACGGACCAGGCCCCAGCACGTTGCAGTGAGCTGTGTCTCTCTGCAATTACTCAGGTGACACCATACCTTTTCCAAATATTTGACTAGTTTTTCGGGATTCTGCACCTGTTTGGGAGTGAAGTTCCAATGCACCGGAGGTGCCCGCTGTACTGGGCACTTGCCCGTGCTGTCCCACACCCTCAACCACTCATAATTCTCCAGCCTTGGGGTAGATCTCCGGGTGATGGTCTTAAATAGTTGCTTAACCCTGAACAAAGCCTGAACCACGTGTGGGAACATGCTGGCTCCCAGCAGTAAGACGACCACGTTAGTTGGATATTCAAAATTCCCCAAATTCTCAAACGCAGTTGTAAGTAGCCTCAGGACTGACAACTTCATTGTGCCATTGATCAGTGTTACACAGTTCAGCAAAATGAAAATCTTAACCTGTGTGAGTTAGGGTCCGGTGCTCGGAAGATATCGCGTTGTACAGGAAGATAAAATGTGAGCAGACAGATGTGACGACATAAACCCTGGGTATAAAAAGCAGTGTTATACAATAATAAACGCCATTTGCCGTCCATCACATTGATGTCTGCATGCAGTTGGACCGAGCGGCCTGGGGTTGGCTGCCGTGTTGTTTTTCCCTGAGCCAGGTCATTAAGCATCATTAGGCAACAAATGGTGCCGAAACCCGGGAAGTGGGAAACGGCTTGCTAGGGAAGACGCCCGGTGTTCCACTGCTGTAGGGAGGACGCTCCCAGGACCAACAAGGAGGAGAGAATATGAGTTCTCAGGACCAATAAGGAGGGGGAACATCCTTGTGAAGGTCGCCTTGTGAAGGTCGGATTGCAGTTCCCAAGGACCCGGAAGGACAATGGAAGCTCTCGTGAAGGTCGTATCACAGTTACATAAGCAGTGGGGAATTGAGTGCAAGTCTAAAGATTTTACTCGCGCTGGCATGAGGCATTTACAACCCTCGGGTTTTGGGAAAGACTTGTAAGTTGTGGGGGAGGGTTAAACTATCCCTTAAGAAAGCTATACAGAAGCAGAAAACTGGGAAGACAGCATAAAACTGTTTATTGGCCACCCTGAGATTAGGGGTTGGAGCGGCCACTCAGGCTACTAACCTCCCAAGCGATACTGATTATATTGAGCCAAAGGATTCACAGGAGGGTGGTACACTCCCTCAATCCTCGGATCCCGATCCGCTTATGGAAGGGGGAGGGCGAAAACAAGTAAAATCTTTCCAGGGCAGTTTGGTAGAGGAGGCAAGAAAATACTGGGGCAGTTTGGTAGAGGAGGCAAGGAACGCCGCAGAAATATCAGAATCAGTATAAACCTGGAACTGACCACCACCCTATGTGCCCCAGAATGGTGCCGAAAAAAGAGGGGGGGGGACAAGATAAAAATGGTCCTGACGAAAAGAATGAGGAAGTGCTAGCAACCACGAGCTAGGCTAGAGGGGAGGTGTAAGGGTGAGGAGTACAGAGCCAGAGAGAACAAAAGGAAAGGTGGGGGAAGTGTTCGGGGAGGAGTGGAGAGCGTGGGCGAGGGGCGGAGAGCCAATCTAAGCGGCCACTCAGAGAGGCACCTTGATAAAGCAGGGCCCTCCCCTAGCAGGATGTGGGGTGAGCCTAGGGGAAGGGAGCGGGCCGCCCGTAAGGGGAGTGGAAGGGAAAGGAGTCTAACAAAAAGGTACTGGAGCCCAGAAGTGACCTGGCAGTCGAGTTCCAACTTCGGATCAGACAGTAGTAAGGATGAATGGTTTACAGCCGACTTAAAGGAACGGGAGCAGACAGAACTAAAGGCCAACACCCCCCACCCACCCACTCTAAAGAGAATCCACAAGAAAAGCAAACCCCCTTCACGGACTGGAGAGAAATAAAAAATATGCGTCGACTTATTCCCACCGGCAGCACTAGCATTCCCTGTCCGGGTGACAGACGGGGGACAGAGGGTTTACTCACCCATAAACCCTAAAGACATACAGGCAATTGGTATAGCAATTGCCAATAATGGTCTCAATTCCACCTTAGTCTCCACCCTTATTGATGGTGGTTTTGGGGGAGACGACATGCTCCCATTTGACATAATACAAACTTGTAGACTAATCTTGGATGGAGCAGGGATGATTGTTTTTAAACAAGAATGGGAGAATATTTGTAGAAGATTATTGGCTCAAGTAGCGGGGGCAGACCATCCCTTGCATGGATCTAGCTTGCAACGTCTGATGGGCACAGATCCAGTGATAATTACCCCTCAAGCGCAAGCTCAAGGCCTGTGAGCCCAGGAAATTATGGCAACTACTTGTGCTGCCAGAGATGCCATTTGCATAGCTTGTAGGGTCATTGCAAAGCCGTCCTCTTGGTCTACTATTAAACAAAATGAAAATGAGAGCTTTACACAGTTCATAGACCGCCTCCAGGCAGCGATCGACTCTTCAACGTTACCTGCAGAGGCAAAAGGCCCAGTTGTAACAGAATGCATACGTCAACAGTGCAATTCAGTGACCAAAGAAATTTTCCAACCCTGGATGGAGCGAAGCACTCCTGAACCCACTCCCCCCTCGAGAAGCGACCATTTTTATGGCTCAACTTATAGCTAAACCTGCGCCACAGCCCCAACTGCAACCATCATTCAATACGTGGACGATATCTTGATTGCTGCGCCGTCAGAAAATCAGGTGGACCACTTGGTATCAACAATTTCAGAAACCCTGAAAGCAAACGGGTTCAAAATTGTGAGCGCAAAAATTAAGAAAGGAGCATGTGTAAGCTTTTTATGAGTAGGAATTACAGGTTCTTATATAACCCCTCCTCAGGTAAAAATCCGTCGACACATTGAAACACTTTATGATATGCAACAGCTAGTAGGGTCTTTACAATGGCTCCGCAATATCGTTCTAATTCCCCCTGAAATCATGGCCCCCCTGTATGATCTTCTAATAGGAAAAAACCCATGGGAGAAAAAAGCTCTGACAACAGAAGCAGTGAACTCTTTTGATTTCATCGAACAGCAGGTATCGTCAAGCACGCTCACCAGATGGGACTGGAATGTACCACTTGATCTGTACGTACATTTCATGTCAGGAGGAGGAGTAGGAGCACTAGCTCAGGGCTCCCCTGAAAAAGCCCAACCAATACAATGGATAGCCCTGGGAAAACCATCACGTGATTTCTCTCCAGGGGTCGAGTGCATTGGTAATCTCATCATGAAAGGCAGAAAACTCGCCCTAAGACACTTGAGCATCGAGCCCGCCAGAATATACCTACCCTTCTATAAGCAGCTCTCAACGCAGTCAGTGACATCAGAGTATGTAGCTATAGCCCTGACTGGATTTGGTGGAGAAATCCGGTATGCCACAAAACCTCCCTGGACTCAAATGTTGGTGGTTGTAGACGTTGACCCCCCCATCTAAGGTCATGGACCAACCTCAGGAAGGACCAACAGTCTTTACAGATGCATCTTCAACGACATGGACTGCCGTAGCAGTGTGGCAATCAGGAGACAAATGGCACCGTATCAAAACAGCCGATTATGAGCTTTCAGTTCAACAGCTAGAAGCAGCAGCTATAGTACGAGCATGCGGGCTGTTCCCAATGGAATATCTCAATATAGTGACTGACTCCATGTTTGCAGCTAAACTTTGCCTAGCCATGTCAGGTCCTGGCGTGACAACATCCACAACAGCGCTAATGCTCGAAGAGGCACTCTCCGCCAGGAAAGGGACCATTTCAGTTCTCCATGTCAACAGTCATAGTCCTGTTAAAAGGTACTTCCAAATCGGTGATGATAAAGCTGACACTGCTGCAAAAGAATTACGAACGCTAAGGGAGGCCCGTCAACTACATGAATCTCTGAAATGGAAATTAGAAATATTAGCAAAGACAGAAGGCTTTACCAACGCCATTCCATCAGAAGACCAAGTACGTCTTTTGGCAACTACCCTGCTAACGTTAAACCAATTCCCCAGAGGAGAAGCAGCGCATAGCCCCACCCAAAAATACTGGACCACTCAAGCATTAGAAGAAGGTCAACTGGCCGCAATCAGAAATGAACTGGGAAAATGGGAACGGGGGTGGAGGCTAATTTTAACAGGACAGGAGTATGCCGCAGTTAAAAAGATGGTCAAATTAAATGGTGCCCCCTTAAGTCTATTAAACCCGACCTCTAGGATGAAACTAATGAGAACTATAAGTTTTTATTCGCAGGACCTAACCATCGGGCGCCCCCATAACACGTAGGCTCCTGTGGTGAGAGACTGAGTCGGAGAATACCCTGACTACAGCAGAGAGCTCTGCTTCACCAGAACCTGAGCGTCAGCTGAGACACCCCCGCAAAGGGCTGCTGCGATGTTTCTGTTTATTTTGCTTGTAGGGTTCATAGTATCTTGTGGCTTGTACGTGGGAATGGGTATTAACGAGATGGGATCAAGAGATACTGCAAACAATCATCACTTCGGCGCCCCCTAGCTTTCAGGTAAAACTCTGTGACTTAGCCCCAGGAGAGTCCTGTTTACACATGTCAAGCTATTACATGTGTCCCAGCTCTAACCCTGGCAGGCCTTACTGTAACGCCCCCAATCAGTATTACTGTTCCCACGGGGGATGTGAGACAATTGCCTCAGATTGGGCGCCAGGGGCAGGACCAGACAAATATTTGAAAGTACAACCAGGACCTTACGGGTGTGTCATTCCTCCAAAAGACCCCTTAAGACCAGGGCTAGCAGCAACCCATGGGAAAATCAAGAATTGGTGTCTGTACGTTATGCTCAGTGTCACCAATGAGGATGATCCAAGATGGATGATTTGGAAAACTTGGGGCGTCAGACACTATGAATCTAGTACGGACAGGGGGAGCTTGTTTTCTATTAGAAAACAGGGAATACAAAGCAGCACAGCAATCAGCCCCAATGTCAAAGTCAGAAACGACAATGGCGCTGAACAAGGAAGAGAAAGCTTGCCATTATCCACCCCTATCCTAACTACTCCCCTAGCAGCTAAGCAGATCACCCCTCCAAGCGAACCCAAGGTGGGCCCTTACCGCTTATCTGATAAGCTGTTCCTTAATGTACTGAATGCTACCTTTTGGTCACTGAACCAGTCAGATCCAGACCTCACGAGCTCCTGCTGGCTGTGCTACAATATGAACCCGCCCTTTTATGAGGGTGTCACCCTCAATGCCTCCTTTTACTACTCGCCAGACAATAATCCAACTCAATGCAGGTGCGACACACCATGGAGAGGGATCAACCTGAACCAGGTCAAGGGCCAGGGCGTATGTCTGGGCAATACCTCTTTGGCAAACTGTGGTAGTTTTGTTTGTGCGAAAGCTTCGGGTCAACAGAGCCTACAAATGGGCAATCCCATCTACATCTGCAATGTGGGTCTGCCACAAGTCAGGAGTAACCCCCTGTGTGTCCCTTACTCTTTTTGATAATTCTGCTGACTTCTGTGTCCAAGTTATAGTTGTTCCTAAGGTCCTATATCACCCAGAGGAAGACCTATATCACTATTTCAAAGAACCTCGCCTGACTGATAAAAGAGCGGTACTGACAGGCATCACCATTGCAACGCTGCTCGGGCTAGGAGCGGTCGGCACAGCCACGGGAGTTTCGGCCCTCGCGACCCAGGGATTATCCCAGCTACAAATGACCATAGATGAGGACCTACAAAGAATTGAAAAATCTGTCTCCTTTTTGGAAAATGTCTCTTTCATTTCGAAGGTCGTTTTGCAGAATAGGCAACAGTTAAACCTTCTACTGTTGTATCGAGGGGGTTTGTGCCACATTAGGGGAAGAATGTTGGTTTTATGCAGCCCACACAGGAATCCTACAGGACACCATGGCTGAATTGAGAGATCGGCTAGCCCAAAGAAAAAGGGGAAGAGAAGCCCTACAAGAATGGTTTGGCTCTTGGTTCAGACAGTCTTCATGGCTAACCATCCTTTTTTCCGCTCTGATCGGCCCACTCACCATAATACTGTTGGTACTAATTTTGGGGCTTTGCATATTGAATAAGTTAGTGTCGTTTGTGGAAAAGCTGCTTAGAAAAGTTTAACATTCTGTTTATCGATCACCAGCAAATGCTCTAAAGCATGCTCACTCGGCACTCAATATATTACCTCCGTAGTCTGTCATTTTAAGTCTGATAGTCTAAGTATTATCTATAGCATTAATGTTTTATATGTATGCTTTATTTTTATATTTATTGGCGTTAAGAACAAAGAACTTGAAATATTTTACCTTTAGAAACTCCCATGGTCTTCCCCCAGAGTTCTGGCCAGACTCTGGGTAGAACCCAACAGGAGATTTAGAATCAGATGTTCCCGCTTAAAGGAATTTGCCAATCATTTTGGCCTGTTGATTTCAGAGCAGGACCTGCTTGCAGTGATGTTGGATGCCTCTCCTATGGATGGACGCATCAGGTAGGGTTTTTGGTTTGTGAAGAAGGGCGCTCTGATTCTCGCTGCACACAGGGTTCCCTAGCGATTGCGGGTCTGAATGTTAGCATTCTTATTGATTAAGTGCACTATTTTATATTTTAATCACAAATAATATATTTAGTTTACCTTTTTATCAATTATTGCAGCTGCTATATAATTCCAGCCTTTATGAAACTTTTTTTTTTAGGTACGCTGTTTTTTTTAAGGTGTAGCTAATTCCTAATCAATATAACCTTCCAATAAATTTTACAGGTATTGTCATATCATTAAAAAAGCAATGGGGGGGGGTGTGGGAAATGTGGGAGTTAGGGTCTGGCGCTCGGAAGATATTGCGTTCTACAGGAAGATAAAACGTAGGCAGACGGATGTGACATCATAAACCCAGGGTATAAAAAGCGGTGTTATACAATAATAAATGCCATTTTCCATCCATCACATTGATGTCTCTGTGCAGATGGACCGAGCGGCCTGGGGTTGGCCGCTGTGTTTTTTGTCCCTGAGCCAGGTCGTTAAGCATCATTAGGCAACATAACCCAGCTTCCATGGGTGCTGAGCAGCAGCAGGGGGACTCTATACAGCAAATGAGGAGAGGCAATTTTAAGGAGCCAAGTGATGGACATTATGCCCAGCAATAGATAAGCCAATGTAATGAATGCTTTAACCAATGGCTATGACACACTGACCCGATCTGCCATTATTTCAACCCTTCAAGCCCCTGCTGGGCCCCAAAAATGACTCCGGTGGTTTGAATTCGGTCAAAGCCAAACACCGCGCACTGCTTGGTCATCCTCCCCCCGTCGGGGGAACGGGGGAAGAGAGTGGAGGGACACAAGTGTGAGAGCCGAGCAACCAGGCCTGTGAAAAACTAAGACAAACAGCCTGGGAAAGCAAAAGTTGAGGCTGATTGAAGATTTGCCTCAAACACTCGCAAGACAAAACTATGAGTCACAGGGTGCTTTCTGTGGAGGCCGAAGCTGATAAGGCTGCCCGATGTATCTGGGGGAGAGAGCCCTGTGGAGATGGGACGGCTCTGCCCTGGGGCACCTGGGCAGATTTCAAGGGCCATGTGTCCGGTGAACGACCTTTGCTTCATTATCCACGAAATGCATATTAAAGTTGACACCCCTCAATATGCTAACGAGGGCTGTCCTGATCATGCGAGTGACATCATCCCATGAAACACCTTACCCCTCCCTGTACATGGGATACGTAGGTCTGTGGGTTGACCTACGGGATGGACCCAAGGAAAGTGGGTATAAATCAAAGGGGAGAAGAAAGGGCTCTCTCTCTCTCTCTCTCTGCCCCTCTTCCTGCCCCCGCCCCGGCCGTCTGGAGAGAGCAGTGAAGCAAAGACGACGGATGCCAGCGAAGAAGATAGCTGCCTCCTGGAATCCTCGCCAGCAGGAGCAGCGCAGGAACCCAGACCGGTGATCTGTACTCCCCCATTCCCTCTATCTCCCTCTTTTCCTTTTTTCTGTTAAGAAATGTAAAGCATATTATATTGCTTGCCACAGCTTGCTCTGTACTTAGCCAGTTATCATGTGTTCAATTAGTGCATTGTAGGTAGTTAATAAATGCTTGAACTTGGAGACTTGTTGTCCGCTCCAATTGGGGATTTGCGAATCTGAGTCACTTGTCCCCCTCGCTGGAGCGGGACGTGACAACAAGGAAAACTCATAGGTTGAGATAAAATAAACCAGTTTAGTGACTGTAATAAAACAATAACAATAATAGAAAGTACAAATGGGTGATGCACAAGGCGATTGCTCAGCACCCACCGACCGATACCCAGCCAGCGCCCCCGACAGAACGGAGATCCTGCCGTCACAACACACAGCTCTGGGGCTGTGTTTCCTCCCAGCTGGAGAAAATTAACTCTATCCCAGCTGAAACCAGGACACTGTTGTAGCAGATTAAAGCTACTCTGCGAGTGTGGGAGAGAACTGGACACGGGCGAGCAAACGCTTCAGGTGACCACAAAGTGGGGCAGGGCAGTCTGGAGTGCTTCTGTCAGGACCAAAGCAGGTGGTCGGGTGCCTGTGCTGGGGTGTGTGAACGCTCTGGGACGAGCTGGGGGGGTACAGGAAGGTGCTGAGGGGAAATGATGGGTGCCTGGGGACACCCTGAGAGGAGCAGTTGGCCAATGGCGAGCTGGGTCCCTACCCCCCTGCAGTGGAACCTTGCCCCACCCGGCCTGGGTGACGCATCACTGTGACCCCCTTTGTGACACGCTTCTGTGTGCCCCCCGGCACCGTATCTAAGCAGTGCTGCCCCACGGTGTCAGACAACACGGGGAAGGGACAGGGCAGGAGCACAGCGAGGAGACTCCTGAGCACGGCCCACGTCTTTTCCCATCGCTTCCTAAAGCTGAACCCCCCACGGTCCCTCAACCACTTCCCTCCATTTTTGAGGATGGCAGAGGGAGTCCCCAGCAGCCCCAGGGTGGTTTGGGAGGAGGTGGGGGCTCTCCAGGAGAGCAGCTCTCTTCCAGAGCCCTGTGAGGTGTCCACAGTCCAGACCCTGCAGATGGGTGAGTAGAGGGCTCCCCAGGGCTGGCTCGATGCCGGGACCCCATTTCCTCGGCGTGGGGCCATTTAAAGCTCTTCGCCACCTGGGAGGCTCGTTGGGAAGGTGGCACGTCCTACTGACTCTTCCTTGTTACCTGTAGGCGAGACACTGACGGAGGAGGATGCAGAGCTCACAGAGCTCCAACCAAGACGGGATTCTGAGAGCACCTCATTGCTTTCTTTGCTTGACAGCAGCGACATGACAATGGTAATGAGCTCCCAGGGACCCTTGTCCATGGCATCAGCTTGTGCAGCAAATGGACCCAAGGATGGTTGAGCTGATCAGCCGTGCAGCACCGTCGGCATGCTCGGAGTGACACGTCTTCCCCCCATCCCTCCTCCCGTAGGTGTCTGGTGAATACCTCCAGCCTTCTCAGAGGATGGACATTCTCCTCGTGGCCATTGAGGCCTTGACGGCAGACGATGCCAGTGACAGGCAGATGGGCAGTGACATCGTGGACATGGCCGTGAGGGACCCCGCGTCCTGGCTGATGAATGTAAGTGCCCTGTGGCTGGACTGTCCTTCCATGTCAAGTCTTGTTCTTCCCTCCTGCCCTAACACAGCTCTCAGGCACCCAAAACCCATTTCAAGGCAGCAGGGAGGGGTGGGAATGGCAGCACCATCCTTACCCATGTCCCCTCCAGGTGCCAAAAGTGATGAGATACATCCACAAAAATGTGGAGCACGTCTGCACAGAGCCAGCCCGGAACAGCCTGGACTCACTGCTGCTGCTGCTGACCAGCTGGAGCTCCAGGGAGGTGGTCAGGAGCCTGCTGAGCATCTCTCCAACATGTGACAGGTACTGGCCCTGACAGCTTTGAGGGCTTGTTTCCATGGGGAGAGTGGGCCAGAGACTCTGGCTGCCAGACCCACGGGGAACTGCGGGATATCCCCGAGGAGCAGGGCTCTCCATCCCACCACACTTCCCCCTTCAGCCAGAACTGGCCCAAGCAGAGCCCCTTTCCCATGGGAACAGAACCTCACCCCCCTCTGCCTCCCCGGGCACCCCGAAATGAGGGGGTGGGCAGGGCCAGGGTCCAGAGGAGCCCAGGCAGCCCCACTGACCGAGTTGGCTCTGGCTCTGCAGCGCTGCCATGGCCATGTGGGAGGTGATGATCTCCATGCCCTGGGATTTATTGACCATCTTGTCGGAGCTGGTCAGCGTGCTGGAGGACTGCCGGGAGCGCAGGGTGTTCAGCTCTGCCGTGGATGACGCCTGCATCTACCCCTTGGCTGTGAGTGACCCACACCCAGCCCCAGCGCTCTGCCTTCCTCCTCCTCCTCCTTCCCCTGCTCAGCACCAGCAAGACCCCTGTGCCACATGCTTGGGCCCACCCCATACTGGTTTGGCCCCACCAAGCCTGTCCCAGCACAGGCAGCACTCTGCCCTCTCCCCTGCCTGCATCCCCCTGCCCAGCTCCACAGCCTGAAGACCCCAGGAAGGGGAAGAAACCAGAGTCAAGGTGGTTGCTGGTCCTGGGTCAGAGACGTGGGGACTTGGAGGTGGTTTCAGGCGGAGAGGAGACATTTCCCATGGACCGTGCTGGTGGGGAGGAGGGAGCCCTGCAGCTCTGCTGGTCTCTCACCACTGTCTCCGTTTCAGCTCCTAGTCTGCACTGACATTGATGACAAGGACTTTGCTGCCCTCTACAGTGCGCAGAGGTTCCTGAGGCATCCCAGCCCGGTGATGCTCTCGCTGGTGCTCACGGGCCTCACCACACTTTCAAAAACACCCGAAACGGTGAGCGGGGGGTCGGCAAGGGGAGACACATTGGTATCCGGGGCCTGGGGGATGCAGTGGCTTGACCCTGTCCGGGAGGATGAGGGGTGATGGCTCCAAGCACCCTCCCTGCTCTTGGGAGGGGGTTTGGGGGTGCCTGGGGGGGTGTCTTTCACTGCTTCACAAGAAGGTGGCTGGTGTGTTCTGTACAGGCAAGGAAAATGCTGGTGCTGCTGCCCGACATCACGGAGAACTTTCTGGCAGCCAACGCTGATGTCAGGATGAAGGCCCTGATTCTCTTCATCAACATGATGGGTCACATGAAGAGGGAAGAGGCCAACCTCATCTCCCTGAGGCTGGCAGAGAAGCTCCTGCCCCTCTTTGATGATGTAAGTCTGCCATGGGAGCCTGAGCAGAGGCGATGGGTGAAAGATGGCTGCCCTTCAGTGCGGCCATGCGGGAAGCATTTGGGCAGGGGTCCCCCCCTTGCTCCTCTTGCGAAGCCTTTTGGGGTTGCTCTTCTCCCCGCTCCTCATCCGTGGCCTTTCAGTGCTCTGGGGCCGTTATGCTGCAGCTGCAGGTCTGGCCGATGGCTCCTGGTTCAGGATCTGATCCCGGAGCAGCTCCTCTCCCCCAGCCACGCTAACGCCCCTGCTCCCCGTGGGTGAGGAGTGGCTGGTGCTGAGCTGCGTCTGTCCTCTTCCCTGCCAGGAGTGCAGCCGGGTGCGGGAGCTCTCCATCCGCCTCTTCAAAGACGTGATGAAGACCATGGTGGGGAGAAACAAGAGAAAAATGATGAAGACAGCACAGAGTATCCTGGTCCCACTGTTATTCCGTATGAGTGACAAGGTTGAGAGCGTGGCCAAGGTGCAGTGACCAGTGATTGGTGTCACGGGGAAGGGTGTGCTGACACCACGGGGGTGGCCAGGGCATGAGGGACAATGGCAATGTGTGTCACCCAGGGTCCTGCTGCACTGGTCCCAGTGCTGCAGAGATGGAGGGGGAGGTGGGGACCACCCAGCCCACAGGAAGGGTCCCTGCAGCCCCAGCACGAGCAGGGCCAGAGAACCTGGCACAGACAGTTCCCTGCTCAGTTGGGGCCAGCTCCCAGAGTGCAGGATGGCCCCAGGAATGAAGGGGCATCCAATCCCAGGATCACCCCGTGCCCCCAGCTCAAAGCCAGGACCAGAGCAGGAGGATGCCAGGTCTCCTTCCCTGGGCTCTGGTGCCATCTCCCAGCCTCTGCTTCTCCACAGGCTTCCCGGGACACCCTCAGCGCCTGTGGAGACTTCCTGGGCTGGAGGACGCTCAGCTCCATGGCCAAGACATGGCAGACAGACCTGATTGGACAGTGCTTGGTGAGGACACCCCCCAAACCACCGGGGCGGGCTGGACAGGGGCTGCAGCCGTGCCAGGGGGGGCTGTGCTGCTCTGCATCGCCACCCTGCTCCAGCCCCGCTGCTCCAGCTGCACCCTCCTTCCCTGCCCTCCAGCACGCAGCCCCCAAGGGCTCTTCTCCAGGAGAGCCCGACCCAGCTGGGCCCTGTCAGCGGGACAGAGGGGTCTCTGCACTCCCAGCCCCCTCTACCTGCGGCTCTCTCTGGCCCTCAGCCCCACGAGGCTTCTGGCTGGGAGACGGGAGTCACTGGGAGGGAGCGGGGGTGCTGGCAGGAGGGACTGGTCCGGATGGCTGCGGAGGGTCCGTACCAGCCCTGTGCCCTTGTGCTCCCTCAGATAACACACAGGAAGAGCAGGGTGGACGAATACCTGCTGCAGTGCCTGCCCTACTTGAAGGATCCTCAGGCCACTGTGCGGGAGGCAGCCGTCAGGTTCATCGGTGAGTCCCCAGGGACCCATTTCTGGCCGCCTGGCCCCAGTTCCCACTGGTGTGCTCACTGGGGGTCTTGCTGGGTCCCACTTCCCCCTTGCTGGGGCACAGCCCTGCCCAGGGGGAGCAGAGCTCTGACATTAGCTCTGTGCCCCAGGTCTTGCTGTGCGGCACCGGAGGACCCTCATCCAGGAGAGTGTGGGGGACATCTGTGATGGTGAGTAGGGGACAGATCCCGGGCAGGTGCTGCCGTGCCCAGCCCCGCCCCAGGAAAATACTCCAGGGGCAGACGAGCAGTTTCAGGAGGGTTTTTTCAAGAGCAGTTTCACAAAGTTGTTTGTATCTTAACACATAGGTTAGCATATCTCTTTAGTAAGGTCTTGAAATTGGAGGAATTTTGTTTTCTCACCAAAAAGGAAGGGAATTTGTGGGGAAAGAACAGCCATCCCTGTCCTGCCCCTTGCCAGGAGACTGATGATGTCCAGACTCCACACTGGGATGCTCAGATCAATACACGGGCTCGTTGAGGCTGCACACAACTCTACACCCACTCGTACAGCAAATGAAAAAATGACTCTGAGACCTGGCCCAGTCCTGAGCCCCTCTGTGTGTCGGGGGCACACGGGTCATTCCTGAGCAGCAGCTTCAGCCGCTCTGGTTCTCTCACTGGCTCCTCCTGGCAGGGAAGGAGATGGCTGGGGTTGGCATGGGCTGGGGGAGGTCCTGGGGGTCCCTGCGGGCACTGGGGGCTCACGGCTGCTCTGCTCCCTTCTCTTGCAGCGCTCCTGCCCTTGGGAAAAGACTCGGAACTCTCCATCAGGTCCCTGGCAGCTGAGATCGTCTCAGTCCTCACAACAAAGCAGAGTCTGACATCAAGATGGAGCCTGCGGTCGCTGTGCTGCTGGCTCTGATGAGCCTCTGAGACACCAAATGCTCTGGAAAAAGGCTGTACTGGAATAATGATTTTTTTTAAATAAAGGTGGAGCCACAAGCCGCTGGGACTCCGTAGCGTCCTTCCCACGGGGACCCCCCTGAATGTGCCTAGCACGGTCCCCCCCGGCCTCTGCCGCTGGCCCCAGGACCGCACACCCGCACCCAGCCTGTAGAGGAGGAGGAGGAGGAGGAGGAGGAGGAGGGAAGCTTTAGCCCATCCTCCCCCTCCCGAGACACCTCAGGGCATGAAAAGACACTGACAAGCTGGCACATTGCCATTTATCCCAGCACCAAAATCGTCTCCTGCACTGGGGAGCTGGGCTGGTTTTGACTAGTTGCTAGAACATTCTGGGGTCAAATTGGGGGATTCTGGGATCCAAAGAGAATTTTTGGGGAAAAGTGGGAGGATTTTGGGGATGCCGGTGGAGATTTTGTGATAAAACTGTGGGATTTTGACATTCAGGATAGATTTGGGGATGAAAAGTAGGAATTTAGGGGGTTCTGAGGCTGATTTGGTGTCAAACTGGGAAATTCTGGGATCAAAAGTGGGAGATTTGGGTGTCAGAAATGGGAGATGTGGGGGTCAAACATGGAAATTTTGTGGTAAAATTGGGGGATTTGATGGTGAAACGTGGATCCTGGGGCCATGGATGGTTTAGGGGTGAAAAAGGGGTTTGGGGGTCTCACCCTGCAGCACCCAGGTGAGGGTGGCCCCGGTGACGGTGGCAGCGCTGTCCCCCACCCCCACGGCCTGGAGGACCACCCAGGTGTCCAGGGCACCCATCAGGGTCTGTACAGAGCCTGCCCAGTGCTCCCAGTCACACCCAGTTACTCCCAGTTACTCCCAGTTACCCCCACCTGCCTCCCAGCTACTTCCCAGTCCTTCTCCTTAACCCCCAGACACCTCCCAGTGCTACCCATTTACCCCCACCTACACCACCTCCCTCCCAGTTACCCCCCAGTCTCTACCAGCACTGCTCTGGCTCCTCCCAGTGTCCTCCAACCACCTTCCAGTGTCTCCAGTCCTCTCCTGGTGCTCCCAGTTACCCTCCCAGTCCCCCCAGGTCCCTCCTAGTAGCCCCCAGCTGCCTCCCAGTGCCCTCCAGTGCCCTCCAAGCAGCCCTTCTGGTGAACTCCAGCCCCTTTCCAGTTCCTCCCAGTAGCACCTGGAGTACCTCCCAACACTAGTACTGGAGGTAGTTGGGGCTGATGCTCACGGGGTACACCTGAGGCAGCAGCATCTGCTGAGGGGGGACACATGGAGGGGGGTGGGGGGGCTCAGGTACCCCTGGGACCCTCAGGGACCCCAAATCAGCCCTGTGGCCTCTCCAAACCCCATTTGCCCCCCCCCCCGCCCTAGTCCCTCCAAAATCCCCTTAGCCCCTGCCCAGATCCCACGGGGCCCCCAGTTCTCCATTTTTCCCCCCAAGATTCCAACAGTCTCCCCTGAACCTACCGGCCACCCCTTCTCTTTTAGAAAGTATTAGAGAGTCACTGAAACTCCACCTGACTTGATACTCTAATTTAATTCCTTTTCTCCTTGGCTAGCTTCAATCTGGTCTGTTGTTAAGCTCCTTTGTGATTGGTAACGGTGATGATTAGTAGGATGTAAGCTAAAGGTTGGCATATTTTTAACCATTTTTCTTGCTTCTGAACTCTTGAATTTTCACCTTTGTCTTTCCTAGTGGGTTAATGAGACTATTCTAGTGCCACTTGTCCAACAGATCGAGTCTGTGAGCACTCAGATGCAAAGAATGGTGTGTCCAGAGCTGCAGATTGGAGGCAGGATGGGGCTTTGGCACCCCCTTCTTCCCCCACTTTGCTTCATCCCTTCCCCCCCCCAATTCCTTCCCT
>NW_020799333.1:42202-48275 GCF_003259725.1 Athene cunicularia | reverse complement strand
TCCCCCCCCCAATTCCTTCCCTCCTTGCTTCCCCCCGCCCCCTGCCCCTTGCTTCTCCTGCCGCGTTTTTCTGGATGGAAATTCTCACTCTCTCCCTACAAACTCTCCCTCTCTCCACTACTACACCTCTTGCCAAATGCTGCCCTCAACAACTCGTTAGGACAATTCTCATCAACTCCACTTGTGTTTTTTCTGCCGCTTAGACAATTCTCAAACAACTGCTGCTCTTCTTACTTCAAATCCAGATGAATTTCAAATCCTGGTGACTCCAGCGCTTCACCCACACCTCCATTTCACAGGCTGCCTTTCAGTTACCCCCACCTTTGGGGGCTCTTTCCTGGGTCCCCTCAAGAGCCGCAGCTCCTGCCGTGCCTCTAGAGAAACTGGCCAGTGCCACTCTCGGCCCCGCTCTGTTACTCTCCCTCTGCTCTTCAAAGGCCACGTTGGTTCCTTGTAGCTTCTCTGTTCTGTCACGTCAAGGTGACATCTCCTCCTCCGCTGGAATTGGAAGGGCTCTGTGGGGCATTGTCAGACAGTCCCTGTTTCTAGGGCTTGAAGCGAGGCACCAAGCAGGGGAGCTCTCTGTATCCCCGCCTGGCGCAGGCGGCACCTGGGGGCCCTGTGGTGCTCGGGGCTGACCTGTGCTGGCGCTTCCTCTCTTTCAGAAGCCACCATCAGCAGTCTGAAGCAGGCAGCGCCCCTGAGAGCTGCGTTCATTCCAGCCCTCAGCGCTCTGGTGCCCTAGCTGGATCAGACCCCAAACCGGCAGTATTTGGTTGAGCGTTGGTGGCGTCAGATGTTCCTTCAGCGGAGGGTTGCCTTTTGGTGCAGGTTCTGTGGAGGGAGCAGCCAGTCAGTCTTTTGAGGAACAGGGTAAAATCCTGTTGGCATTGTTTCCAGAGAGAATCTCATTGGGTCAGTGGGGTTCCATGGGAAGCAGTGCCAGCGGGGTTGGACGTTGCGTAGATCACAGCAGTGCAAGTGCAGGACTTAGCCTTAGGCCAGGCTCTCCGACTCCTTTGCAGTGTCGGTCAGGTCCCTGCAGGGAGCAGCCTGACAGCCAGGCTGTAACAGGAAACTCTTTTTTGCAGGACAAGGCCAGAATCAAGACACACACCAATATGGTTAACAGTCATGCTCCAAAGTTTATTAGAAAAGCAATTCCTTATATATTCTTGTACATTCTAAAAATAACAGCAAATCCATGTGTTGCCCTTGTGCGTGCTCATTTCAAAAAACAGTTCCTCTCAGAACTTTCGACAAATACTACTAACCACGCGCAGCTGGTAGATAAGTTTTTGCTTTGTTATTTTAAAGAATCCCTTCTTACCTGTTTCTTCCCTAACAAGCACAAATACTTTTGCTTTTAGCCGTCGTTAATCTAGATGCCGTTAATCTCCTAACACAAGTGCATCATTAATTTAGACGTCTTTAAATCTTCTAACCTGAATGCTGATGATTTTTACATTGTCAGTGATGCAGAAGGTTCACGACCAGGCATACGTACCCACACTGGGGATCTCGCTGGGGCGCTGCCCTTGCTCTTTGTTTTAGGAAGGCAAATGTCTGCCTTAACCTGACAATTCCTAATGCAAGGAAAAGCTTTGGCCTTGTTCTCATTTTCCTTTGCTCTAATAGACAGAAGGGGAAAATGCAGATGGAGTGTCATGGCTGCGGTTTAATTCAGTACTGTTTTGTGAGAAATGTGAAATCTGTTGCATATCCCAGGGGAGACAAGACTCATAGTGATGCTTCGCTCATTAATCAGAGAGGTCAGGAGGAACAGCGCCCCAGTGTAAACAGGGCTTGGAAATTCAACTGAGGGGATGAAGAGAAATATAAGGAGGAGCCCAGAACAATTCAAGGAGTCGAAAATGAGGCTTTATGGTGTGAGTCTTCAGTTGAACTCTGTATCTGACAGTTGAGTTTAGGCATTTTTTTTTTTTTTTTCCCCACAGTAAACAGATTTTCAGTTACTTGGGAGGATAAAACCCCGGAGATGTGAATGTCAGAGCTTCACAGCTTTGCTGACATATCATGAGAGTCAGTTGCTGGAAGCTGAAGTTGTACAAAATCAGCCTTGAAATAGGATTTGATTTTCTATTTGTGAAGATGATGAAATAGGTGACAGTGACTGGCCACGGAGCAGGTCTCGGTGTCTTGACCCACAGCGGGGTGAGCTCAAATTGTTTAAAGATGATGAGACAGAGGAGGACACCCTGGAATGAAACTTCCAGGAATCCTGGGAAAGAAGTTCTGATCTAACAGATTAAAAGAAACACCTGCCATGAAGTTCAGACATTCAGTGACTTGAGACAATTACTGCAAGAATAAAAAATATAATTTTGCCTCTTTGTTGATCACACTGCAGGTAATACAAAGCTGTGCTTTCCAAGGCGCATCTCCCAGATTTCTGGAGACTTTGGCCATTTAGCTCAGAGAAACTCTTGTTTTTTCTGTGAGACAGACCCCATTCTATAGAATGGGCACAGCCAGTATCACCTTACAGGTAACTGGGTGATGTTACCCCCGTCAAATGTTGAGACCTCCCCGGGAAGGATTAAGCCACCAATAGCAGGCTGCAACATGGTTTACTGGATACTCATTTTACCATTTTATTTCCAGATTTTGGCATTTTTAATAAGACTCGTGGCCAGCTCAGATTTCTCCAGTGTTTTTTGTTTGGCCTTTTGTGAGGTACAAGGAGAGGTTTGCTGTCACTGGATTCCAGCTGCCCTTCTGAGCCAAATCCTCACAGGTAGCACAGGACCCATCGCTAAAACAGTTTGCTTGGAGTCTGTGGCCTAAATCTGCTAAATCCGTGACTTTGCCAAATTCTGCAGGGTGCCAGGATAAAGCTGCTCGTGGGGGAACCGAGCTGCTGACATGCAGCCTCAGTTTATTGTGTTGTGACTGAGGCTGTTTCGCTGCTGGACAAAACAAACCTGCCTTCACAGCCGTGGCGTGCCGGGCCCGTTGGAATCTCTGCTTTAAAGCGTTAAACTCCTGAACGCACTGGGGTTGAGTCAGCGTTGCAATCGCCAAAACTGTAACTAATAGCCAGGATTATGGCAGGAAAGCTGCTGTATTTTTAAGGACGCTTAAGCAAGATTTGTTTTTCTGCTTCCAGATCATCCTGCATCTCTTCTGCTCTTACCTGGACTCCAGGCTGCTGCTGGGAATTGTGCTGCAGAGGAGGAAGGGGAAAGCCGGGCTGGACTTGCTGGTTTGGGAGAGGAGATTTTTATTTTTGTCTTTTTATTTCTTGGCTGTTTTTTCTTTCTGAGGTGTTTTTAAATTTGGGGTTTTTTTCTGTTTTGTATTTGGCTTGGGTTTTGTTTTTATTTTTGTTCTATTATTGTTGTGGTTTATTTTTGTTTTTTGTTGGCTTAAGCTATTTGTGGGGTTTTGGTTTTGGGATATTTTTAGGGTTTTGGTGGGTTTTGGGTTTGGTGTGTTTTGTACTTCAGGTTTTGGGCTTTGGTGGGTTTTGTCGTGTCAGCGGTTTTTGTATTTTTCTTATTTTTGGGTTATGTTTTGGGGGGAGTTGGTGGTTTTAGCTTCTTGGTGTTTCTGGCTTTTTGGTGGGTTTGATAGTTTTTGTTGGTTTTTTTCCTTTGGGGTTGATGGTTTGGGGATTTTTTTTTTGTATTTTGGTGGGGGGTTTTTTGTGGTTTTAGGGTTTTGTGTTTATTGTATTTTTCATGGGTTGGATGATTTGGGGGTTTTGGCAAATTTGGGGTTTTTCGTGTTTTCTTTTTTGGGGTTTTTTGCTGTTTTGCTGGGTTTTGCTGTTTTGACCTTTTTTTGGTGGTTTGGGGTTTTTATTTTATTTTTTGCTTTTATTTTCCTTATTTTCATTTTTTTTTAAAACTATTTTGTTATTCTATATAACAAAGACCCCCCGGCAGCCATGCGAGCTCTGCCCTGGCAGGTGCCTCCGGCCCAGGCCCGGCTCTGCCCTTCTGCTCCCTGCCCAGGGAGGGGTCACTGCTTGTTTTGGGCTCAGAACCGTGGGTTTTGGGAGCCGGACGGACTGACCCGTGGCTGCAGCCCCTGGGGCTCTAGAAACCCGTGGGCTTTTGGGGGGGAAAAAAACTACTTGGGTTTGTTTCAAAGCAGAGTTGTTCAGTATTTGCCAAAACCCCTTTTTATAAATGGGAGAGGAGAATCTCTTGGAAATTCTGGCAAATGGGAGCGCTGGAAGCGTAGAGTTTGAAAAAAAACTATTAAAAGGGACATAAAAATCCATAAACCCCCAATGCTGAAGGTCTCTGTGAGTCGTAAAGTGCCAAAACCCCTTTTTCTATAAAAGCTGTGAGACCTGCAGCGGAGGCGGGGAACCCCCCGTGTTTTGGTGTGAGAAGATCTATTTTTGTGCTGCATTTTCTCTCTGCGGGGCGGGGCAGCTGCTGGGTTCTGGTGTGAATGGGCTGTTCCTGGTGCCTCTCATCCCCCGGCAGCCATCGGGTTTTTCCTTATTAAAGGAGCTGTTTGGGCAAACGCTGGTTTGGGTTTTTCTGGGGGCTCAGCACCGCTCAGTCCGTCGCCACACCAAGGGGGGACTTGGAAGAACCGGGTTTAGCTGAGCTTGTGAAGTGCTTCAGGCTTGGACAATAGGCATAAGCCAGAGTTGATCTGTAGGTGAATCCTGGATATTTCATAACTGGTCACCATTATGCCAACAGGTGTTATAGGAAGTGATAACCAACCCCCTATCCCGATGTAAAAGGTGGAAGTGTTGAAGCCTGAACAACAGGCCCTGAGCCAAAGCTGCTAACTCAGTGTTATCATTAGTGAAATGTGTCTGGAAGATGTAGCTATCTTCAATGTATATTTATGTTTCTTTGTGTGTGGATAAAATAACCGGGTCGTGGAGACCGTTGCCTTTTGCTGTGGCCTGATGTGAGACCTTGCTCATAGTCCAATGAGATGAGCAGGGAAACTCCCTGAGCTCCTCCCCTGAGCCCTGGTCAGGCTCTGGGGGAATCTCCTGTCAGATTGAAACCAGATATTTCCGCTTAAACAAAGGCTCCAGCTCTTCCGCCTGGCTGATTTTTGGGTCTCTAAGGTCGGACCCACTCCCAGCGACTCTGGAGGCCTCAGCTCCGGGCGGAGGCATTGCGTGGGATTTCCCCCTGCCTGGGCCAGGCTCTGCCAACCCCCGTGTAACCGGGGCTGCCCGCGGGGCTGGGGGCTGGGGGGGTAAAGTCCGTGATGGGGATGGATCTGTCTGAATCGCTGTTCTCTCTCAGGCAGTCATGATTTGATGCCTTACCCTGTATTTTCCCATTTGTTTAAGTGCACTCTTCTTTTCTCACTGTATGTTTTATGTATTATTCTGTTACATTATTTAGTTATTCTGAGTAAAATACACCTGCTCTTTTCACTCTGGTGTCTGAGTTTAATTGATGTCCCTAACCAGCAAAACAGCTTGACCCCCCTGCTTTCCCCCCCAGCCCCATTACTCGCCTGCCAAAGGATCTTGATGGGCAGAAATTCCCTCTTTTTGACCCAAATGTGGGTGTTTCTCAAGAAGCAGCCCGGGGCCCCAGATCCCTGTGCACCCCCATAGTTCTGCACCCTGCGCCTGGTCCCCAGGCACCCCCAGAAACCACACCCATGTACCCTAACACCCCCTGTACCCCAACACCCCATGCACCCTTGTCCCTGTGTACCCCAATACATTGAGCCCCCGTGTACCCCAGCATACTGTACCCCAGCACACTGTGCACCCCAATGCACTCTGCACCCCAGTGCCTGTGCACCCCAACATACTGTAAGCCCTCTCCCCTGCACTACAGTTCACTGTGCACCTGTGTAAACCCTGCACCCCCCTCCCTGGGCACCACACATTCTTCTGCACCCCAGCCCCCTGCAGCCCAATAGCACCACACACCCTGTTCCCCATGCACCCCTGTCCTTGTGTACCCCGATACACCAGCACCCTGCTTCCCCTGTAGCCCAACACACCTCAGCCCCTCCTTCCCACATGCCCCAGCTCCGCACACCTCCATACACTGTGCACCCCCATTCCCGTGCATCCCCCACCCTGTGTACCCTCCCCCCCCCC
>NW_020799333.1:34687-42152 GCF_003259725.1 Athene cunicularia | reverse complement strand
TTCCCCCCCCCCACACCTCCAGACTATCTTCCTGTTAATGGCCCATCAATGCCATGCAGCGTGACTCATTATCCCATTGTGAGATGCTCCACCCAGAGGGAGAAAACCAGCATTCCATCCTGGATATAACCTGAGATTCTGAATACCAGAGGCCTCTCTTTCCACTGGATTTCCAGAGGACAGGAGCTACTTAGTCACCACTGGACTTTCCTGAGGAAGAGCAGATTTTTTTTTTTTTTTTTTTCTACAGGATCACTGCTTCGGGGGGACTGCAGCCACCATTCTACCAGACTGCTACCACCACCCTGATTAGCAGGGTGTCAGGTTGTATCCTGACTGTTAGTTTAACCCAGTGTTATCTGCCTTTATAATTTTTTTTCCCCCTTATTAAATTGTTATTCTGACTTGGTGTCTCCCACTAGTTTGTTTTCAAACTAGCACACCATCCCATCATTTAAACTGGATATGAGGGGGAGGGGAGATGACTGGGCCTGCTGGCAATAAGCTCAAGGGAAGCGTGCTGTTGTTCTTGTGGGGGACTTTAACCTCCCAGAGATCTGCTGGGATCACAGCACAGAGAGAGGGAACATTCCAGGAGGTTCCTGGGCTGTGTGGAGGATAACGTCCTCACCCAGCTGGTGAGTGAGCCGGCAGGGAAGGTGCCCTCCTGCACCTGCTGCTTGGGAACAGGGGAGAGCTTGTGGGGGAGGTCAAGGTCGGAGGCTGTCTCGGGTGCAGTGACCATGAGATGATTGAGTTTTCCATCCTTGGAGAAACTATGAAACTATGAAAGGGATAGTAAAACTGCCACCTTAGACTTCCACAGGGCTAACCTTGACCTGTTCCAAAGACTGATTGACAAAATCCCTCAGGAGGCTGCCCTGAAGGAAACGGGAGTCCAGGAAGGCTGGACATGCTTTAGGAGAGCAGTCAGAAAGGCCCAGGAGCAGGCTGTGCCCGTGAGCTGGGAAAAAAGCAGGCAGGGAAGGAGACTGGCCTGGCTAAACAGGGACCTTTGGCTGCGTCTCAAGAACAAAAGGAAAATCTATTGCCATTGGAAGAGGGGCAGGTCTCTCATGGGGACTATAAAGATATAGAGAACTTATGCAGGGAGAACAGGACAGCCAAAGTGCAGCTAGAGCTCAACCTGGCTACAGCTGTTAACAAAAAATGTTTCTATAAATTCATCAAGAGTAAAAGGAGGATTAGGGAAAATCTCCCTCCTTTCCTGGATGCGGAGGGAAACTTGGTAACTAAGGATGAGGAAAAGGCTGAGATGCTCAACACCTACTTTGCCTCAGTCTTTAGCAGTGGAACTGGCTGTTCCCTGGACACCCAGCCCCAGGAGATGGGAGATGGGGAGGGGAAGCAGACTGAGGTCAGCACAGTTGTGGAGGAGCTGGTCACAGACCTGCTGCACCCCTGGGATGCACACACGTCTGTGGGAGCGGGTGGGTTACACCCAAGGGTGCTGAGGGAGTCAGCAGATGTGCTCACCAAGCCACTGTCCATGATTTACCTGGACTCATGGCTGACTGGGGAGGTCCCATGGGGCTGGAGGGTGGTAAGTTTAAAATTCTAAATCTAATTCCCTAAGCAGTATCTAGGTGTACCTAGTAAATGATCACTGACCAATTCTTCGGCCTGGGTACAGGGCTATACAGAGGAATTCAGAGTAGCATTGGTTTTCGGTTAGATGTGCAAAATGCAAGATAAATGTAAACATGTAACCCTGCTAAAATATCTCTCATAATTCTGTATTCATACTGGAATCAAACATTATTAATTCTGATTGACTCGGGGACACCTGGGGGGGGACACTGGGGGCCCCCCAGGACACTTCCCAGCCCCACAGAGAGGTCCCAGGGCACTTGGAGACACTGCAGGGGTGACATGGGGAGAGCAGAGGACCACCAGGCCACCCCCTGTCCCCAGCAGCAGGGTCCCAGTGGGGTCACTGGGCAAACTGTGCTGCTGCCTGGGGATCCTGTTGGCTTTCTCAAAGGAGGAGGGGGTCTACTGTGGACTGTCCCCAGGCTCTGATTTGGGGGGGACAGCACTGGAGGCAGTGGCAGAGGGCGCAGTTTGGGTGCTGGGGTGGTGGCACCCGTGGGTGTCCAGTGTCCCATTTGGTGTCACTGGTGGGGGACAGGGACACCACGCTGTACGTCTGGATGCTGCTGGTGACAGTGGCACTAGGGACTGTGGGTGCCGCTGTCACCAGTTTGACCACAGGCTGGACACTGGGGACAGTGGTGATGCCAAGGGAGGTGGCCTGTGGGCACAGGGCTGGGGCTGAAGGTCATCACCTGTGGGGCAGGGGGACAGTGTGGGACACGGGGACAGTCTGGGGCATGGGAACACGGGGGGGCACAGGCACCATCAGGGGTGTGGGGACCATGGGGGGACATGGGACAGTGGGGGACAAGGGGACAGTCTAGGGCAGGGGACATGGGACCATGTGGGATGTGGGGACCGCGTGGGGAGCATGGTGGGACATGGGGGTCATGGGGTCCATGGGGATAGTGTGGGGGACTCGGGAACCATTGCTGCCACCGTGATGGGGACCCCAGGACCCTTGGGGTGACACGGGTGACAAGTCCCCAGCTGTGTCCGGCGCAAGTGCTCGTTCAGGGGCTACCCCCCCACGCAAGGCTGGGCTCACGCTGACCCCAAAAAGCAGTTTCTTGCCACGGAAAATTGCCCTTTCCCCCGGGACTCACCCGGGACTTCCCCCATGTTGTGAGTGGCACCAACCTCAGTGGGGGGGCAGGAGGCTGAGGGCATTCCTGCCTGTCCGTGGGCGTGGCAATGTCACCGAGGCCATGGTAACCTGTCCAGGGTGTCCCTGCCCATCTAGCAGGGTGTGATGTCACAAGGGCCACGGTCACCCCTGGCAACAAGCCTCTAACAAGGGTCGCTGGGCTCTGGTCATGGTCAGTGCGACCTGGGAGGTGAGGGCAGGGCAGGGCAGGGGTTCCTTGCTGAGGGAGGAGGGGGAGTTCCACACCTCGTGGCGCTGGGGCTGTGCTGAGAGATGACCCATGCCCCGCTTCTCCCTCAGAGTCAGCCGAGGAGCATCTGGGAGAGACACCCCGGTGCTGCTGGGACAGGGACGCTCCCAACGCTCGCTGTGGACATGTCTATGGCTGAGAGGCGAGAGGAGGCTGCCAACTTGACAGAGCAGGGTGAGAGCAAAGTTTCCCTCCCGCAGCACAGCAGAGGGGCTGTCGGGGGGTCAGCGTGGGGCCGAGCACGGTGGCAGGGGGAGGCAGTGCCTGTGATGCCCCTTCCTCGCCATGGCCCCCAGCCCTACCCCTCACCCCCCAGGGACTGAGCAGGGCCCTGAGGATGATCCCTCAGGGACGCTTCCCCCAGCCCACAGAGGTGCTCATTCCTGTCGGCGTTTGCTCTCTCCCTCCAGCGTGCATGCTGTGTGGCCAGGCAGCGGCGGACCTGGTTCTCTGGGGGCACAAAGTGGAGCAGGAACACCTCTGTGCCCATCTATTTTGCCTGGTGAGTGCCCCGAGGCTCCCTCCAGCTCCCCGACAGGCACTCCTGCCCACGCTCTACTCATCAGCTCCTCCTCTCTCCTGCAGATTTTTGCCAGCAAGTTGTGTTACTGGCAGGACGAGGAGTCAGGGCAGCAGAGGTTTATCCCTGAGGACATTCCCTGCATACTCGAGAGGGTTGTCGACAAGGTCAGGGAGATTTGTGTGAGGAGAGGTTTGGGGGAGCTTATCCCAGAGCCCAGGAAAGAAATCCCAGCCCCTCTGAGCAGCTCCACGACAAAAGCCTTGCTCCCAGCAGCTCCACAGAGGCTCCAGCCCAGGAGCCTGGTGCGCCGGGCGGATCTGTGGGCTGTGGCCCAGCAGCGGCCACATCCTGCGCCCTGCCCAGAGGCACGGGGCTGGCTGGGGAGGCCCTGAGGCTGCCGCTGACTGGGCTGCTCTTCTTCCAGCAATGCTTCGTCTGCGGGGAGAGTGGGGCCGCCATCACCTGCTGCCGAGAGGGCTGCGACCGCAGCTTCCACCTGCCCTGTGCCATGGAGGGTGAATGCGTCACCCAGTACTTCCTCCCGCACAGGTATCTCCTGTCCCCTCCTCGCCCCAACCGGGGAAGGACCCAGTGCTTCTCACCTCACCCATCCCTTCCCTCTGCCCCCCAGGTCCTTCTGCAGGGAGCACCGCCCGGAGCAGGAGGTGGAGGCAGCTCCAGACAAGGACACCACCTGCATCATCTGCCGGGGCCCTGTGGAGGACAGAAAGTCCTTCCACACCATGGTGTGCCCCATCTGCAGAGAGGCCTGGTTCCACCAGGGCTGCATCCAGGTAAGAGTCGTTCCCTCGCCCCCGGCACTCAGCAGGCGCTGGACAGCACCAGGGTCTCACTCCTGCTCCTTTTGTTTCCGCTGCAGGGCCAGGCTTAGTACGCTGGCACTATCGCCTTCAGATGCCCCGTCTGCAGAGACCAATACGACTTTCTCCATGGCATGCTCACCGTGGGCATCCGCATCCCCGGGAGGTTAGTGTCCTGCCGGCTCACAGCACAGGAGGCTGTGAGCCCTGTGCCATGCCCGGGGCTGCCCCTGCAGTCCTGCCCCTCCGCTGTCGCATCTGCCTGGGCTTCAGCTTCATGGAGGAGCTGTAAAGACGGCAGGGGGTGGAGCAGGGCTGCCCTGCATTGGCCTTATGCCGGGCAGCAAGGGCTCTGCCATTTCCCTTTCTCCATCAGATTGCCATCTTGGGACAATGGGCCTCTGGATGAAGCGCTAATGGAGAGGCACAGCTGCTGCGACACCTGCCAGTGCCTTTGTCCCGGGGGCAGGGAGCAGGCAGAGGAACGGGGGTAAGTTGCCAAAGCGGCACCCTGGGCTCTGCACAGGACCTGTCTCACCAAGAGCTCGAAGCACAAGGACTGAGAACAGGAGCTGTGCTGCACAGTCCCGTGCTGCAGTCACTTTGTCCTCACAGCCATGAACCCTTTTATTCTCCAGGCCCTGGGAACTGCTGCTATGCAGCTCCTGTGCTGCCGAGGGCACCCACCGGCGCTGTGCCAACCTGAGCACCAGCAGGAGTACCTGGGAGTGTGGCCTGTGTGCTGGCCAGGGCACCGGTAAGAGGCAAAGCACCTTCATGCCCCTGGGCTGGGGCCAGGGCCCAGGCAAAGCCTGGCAGCAGGTGCCCAGGCTGGGCTTTGCAGAGCCTCTCTGCCCCAGGAGGGCTGGGGGCACCGCTCTGACCTCTCCACAGTGGCCTCTGTGCCCCTGACCTTCCCGCTTCCCCTTACAGCCTCCAGTGACTGCTCGGAGCTCGCTGGCTCTGGCATAGGGAGCCAGTCAGGACCGGGCTCATCCCAGGGCTCCCCAGTGCCGCAGAGCAGCAGCCCCAGCCCCGCCAGCCAGCTGCCAGAGGAGTCCTGCCCTCCTCCAGCGCTCGAGGGCAGCAGCTCCAGCCGCCGTGGGCCCGTGTGGAGGAGGGACAGCTCCCGCCTGGAACGTCGGGCCCAGAATCCTTACAGCCGGCCTGGACACAGACACGGGACTGGCTGTGCACGGACCCCATCTTGCTGGCCCTGATCCCCCTCTACCAGCACAATAAAGTTATCTGTTGGCCTCTGCCCTGGGACATTCCACGCTCATTTGTTGGCTCATTTCTTCAGGGGCAGCGTTAGGGGCCAGGCCCAGAGGGTTTCTTCCCCAGGGGCCTGGCAGCCCCTTGCCCAGCCCTCCCTCCTTGCGGGCTGCCTTGGCCAGCTGCCCAGCGCCATGGCCATGTGCTTCGGGCCTCGCTGGCCCCACAGCCGCCTCAGTCTCCCCGGGGAAGGGTCACACCAGGGGCAAAGCTACTTTTCTTTACAAGCTCTGACCAGTGTCACGGCTGGAGCTGTGACATGGAGATTGCTGTAGGCGGTCTTGCGACAGTAGTCGAAGGGCATTCCCATTGCCCGGTTCCGGGTCCTGTTGCCGACCTTGATTGTTGCTGTACCAGACCCATCCAACACACCATCAGCTCAGGCCACACCGAAGCTCCTAGGAAGGAATGTTGTCCCTGGCCTTCAGCAGCCCTGGGCAGCCTGTTCAGCCCAAGAGCAAACCCGGGGCTCTGCGCTTGCTCAGCCCCTGTCGTGCTTTGAACTCGCCTGGCAGCCAAACCCCACGCAGGCAGTCGCTCACCCTCCCACTGCCAGGAAATATGGGACCAATTGGAAGGAGAAAGGGAGACTCATGGCTTGAGATAAAAACAGTTCTGTAATTGCAATAAAATAATAACAGTGATCGAAAGTACAAAGGGGTGCTTCACCCTGTGATTGCTCACCACCTGCCCACTGATATCCAGCCCCTTCCCAGCCAGTGATCCGCAGAAACTGATTCTCCAGGCCCTTCCCCAGCCTCGTTGCCCTCCTCTGCCCTCGCTCCAGCACCTCGGGATGTCTCTCATATTGAGGTGCCCAAAACTGAACACAACCCTCCAGGTGTGGCCTCACCAGTGCAGAATACAGCCACCCCTCCCCGAGCCTGTAGCCATGCAGGGGGTGGTTGTGGCCCAAGGGCAGGACCTGGCACTTGCCCTTGTTGAAGCTCATCCCGTTGATGTTGGCCACCGATCCAATCTATCCAGGTCTCTCTGCAGAGCCTCCCCGTCCTCATGCAGATCGGCACTCCTGCTTCACTCGGTGTCACCTGCAAACACAGTGTGTTCAGAAGCAGTGATGGGGAAGGAGCAGCTTGCTTTCTTTATGCTTGTGAAGCACTGAAGAACAAGCTGGTCTCCTCACCGCTGCCAGGCCAGCGGGTAAAGCTCCCTGCAGCGCACAGGCTGTGCCAAGAGGTGCTGGGGCAGCCTGAAGGCACCAGCTCTGCTGGGCCAGGAAATTACATTGTGAGCAGGCATCAAGCAAAGTGGAATGTGGCTTTACCTGCTCTGGGCAGTTGCTTTCACAGGCTTAATACAGTCATGCAACAGACAACTGCAGTGAGCTAGCAGTGTGCCCGCAGTGTGCCCAGGGGGCCAAGAAGGCCAATGGCATCCTGGCTTGTGTCAGCACTGGCGTGGACAGCAGGGAAGGTTTCTGAACTGTGTGCTTGGCCCTGGTGAGGCTGCCCCTCGCTGAGTGGGTTCAGTTTTGGGCCCCTCACCCCAAAAAGGCCATTGAATGACTCGAGCGTGTCCAGAGAAGGACAACGGAGCTGGGGCAGGGTCTGGAGCACAGGTCTGCTGGGGAGCGGCTGAGGGAACTGGGGGGGCTTGAGTCTGGAGAAGAGGAGGCTGAGGGGAGACCTCCTGGCCCTCGGCAACTCCCTGACAGGAAGGGGCAGAGAGGGGGGATGAGTCTCTGGAGCCAAGGCCCCAGCGCCAGGCCCCGAGGGAATGGCCTCAAGCTGCCCAGGGCAGGGTCAGGCTGGCTCTGAGGAAGGATTTCTGTGCAGAAGGGGCTGTTGGGCGTTGGAATGGGCTGCCCAGGG
>NW_020799333.1:32435-34637 GCF_003259725.1 Athene cunicularia | reverse complement strand
GAGGGATCTGGGGGAGTTGGGAAGGGTCAGGGGGAGGCTCATGGTTGGACTGGAAGAGCTTCAAGGTCTTTTCCAACCAAGATGCATAAAAACCTAAAGACAGTACTTAGGACTACAAGTAGCTCCCAGGTCATCACAGACCAAGAAGCCAAAGCTACAAATTTTGTGGTGAAAGACGAAAAAAAGATTTATGCATAGTATGAGACACAGACGGATAAGGGTAGGAGAGAGGCGCAGGAGAGCAGAAGACAGCATTGAGCCCAAAGGAAGGTGACCTGTCAGAGTACCATGTCTGAGGACACTATCAGTGCTTTGTGACTGGAAACACTCAACAGACTTAAGATGGGTTTGCCTGAGTTGTGGTGCTGCCAAAAATCCTGTAACAATTTGGACAGACGAGTTTCAGTTCCCTCTCTGCAAATACAGGCTGGGAGTTTCTTGCCGCACGGACACTTCAGGTCTCCTCTACTGTTTGCTGCAGCCGTCTGCCATCACTCAGCCCTGCTGCGACCGCTTCAAACGTTTTTGTGGGAATGAACCCATGTACTTGAGCAGAAGTCAATGTCACAGGACCGTGACTCACCATCAGGGGCAATAAAGCTGTGTAACACACGAACGTGAGCAACTGCAGTGAAGCAAAAGCAGAAGCTAGATGGCAGTGTTGGCACAGGCTCTGGGGCACAGGCAAGCTACTGCTGGTATTTCACACAGTGGGCTCCAACTGTGGCTCCTCTATTGACAGGAATCAGTTCTGGACCTCCTTTCTCATCAGCTGAAGAGAAAATGCTTTAGCACCTCTGAAACTTCAGCCTCAAAGGAGGTACTCAGAGTTCACGGGGGAGAGCAAGAGCCAAAAAGACTCAAGAGTTCCCAAAGCAGAAAGAACATACCCTTTTCTTTAATAGTAAAAAGGTGGTTTTCCCCTCTAAGTCCCGTTTCTGCATGTCAGTAGACTTGTCTGATTCCACCAAAGGAGCTTGTCACTAAGAGGAATTTGCCATTTTGAAATGGCTCTTTACATGCAAGTGAGATCAAAAGAGAGGTGGAGGGCTCTGTCACAGATACTGGAAGAGATGAATGGTTAAAATGAGAAAGACCTTCAAAGACCATGTGTTGCCCCAAGCAGCCTGTAATGAATTTTCTTGTGGTTCACTGACCCTGGTTTGCTTTTAACGGTTCATTTGGCAAGTTGTTGCTGCAGCAATTTCTAATAACAATGTCACAAGAATCTTTTAACCAGGTACAGCTTTGTGACTATACAGGGCTGCTCTGAAAGTGAATTTTGGACTTGGTAAGATGGAAAAACATCTGCAGTAAGTTCCTTTAGTTCCTTCCTCCGTGGTGCACATCACACAGAGGAACAAGAGGACAACAGCCACTCCAAGGAAAAGCAGAAGTAGTTTTCTTCCACCCAGATGAGGATTATTTTGAAACTGTAACAGCAGCTGAGGGCACAACATTGCCAGAAGACATGGATAGCATTTACTTCCTTCACGCTTTGGGCGTAACTGATCATAGCCAATACAATATATTTCTTCCCAACCTACTAGTTCTTTGGTAGAGGTATTTTCCCAGCCCTCTATTCCAAATGATATTATATATTATTCTATATAATGATATATATGTATATATATAATGATATATATGAATTATATATCATTATATGATATATAATGATGACTCTATCCTTGTGCTGTGCTGATTCAAGTAGAAAGCTAAACAAAATTACTAAAATAATGAAGCAATGAACCGTAATTGACTATATATATATATTATTTTTCATCATGAATCAAAAGGTCGGTGACTGCAATAAAGCTCAAAAGAAAAAAATATTTAAACCCAACCTACTGAAATAATTTGCTAGCTATGCATCTTGATAACCATACCTTATCTTTATTTCATCATCTGCAGTCATCCTGCTGTCACTCCACCTTTCTGTAGAGCCTCTCAGGCACAGGAGAACACACAATGTCTTCTGTGTCATCAGATGTAGCTGTGGGTGGACAAGACATTTCACAGCAGGTAGGAATGCCTAATGCAAGAAGAAATTTGTAGTGCAGGAAAAGGGAAAGGAACTGAAAAGGAGACTTCCCCTAGGAGATTAAATCCCAGGTCCATACAAACAACTCACCATGACTTGGGGCCAATAATCCTACCAAAGTCAATAAAAGCATGCAGTTTCAAAAAAAAAAAAAAAAAAAA
>NW_020799333.1:25379-31330 GCF_003259725.1 Athene cunicularia | reverse complement strand
CATGTGAATTGTGTATCTCTAAATAAAACTTGTGAGGGCACAGGAGTGAGGAGATGGGGCAACTCCATGTGAGGCGAATTCTTCCACTCTGGTTTTTCACCAAGAGGAGACCAACGCTGTAACAAACTCTGATTTTGTTCATCTCTGAAGACTGGGCAGCATCCCCATACCACCCTCATGAATTAGAGAAAGAATGGAGTAGTATTTAAGTAGCAGGTAAAACTACAACTCTGCCTAAGAAAACACACTTTTCAGTGGCTTAGCCTTGCTTGCTGAGCTGATCTGCCAGGCTGCACCATCTGCCAGAGCAGGCAACGTGACTTCTAACGAGATCCAGTCATGCAGTGAAGAGATTAATTCACCTTAGTTATAATACCTATTGAACAACTCATTAAATCAACCAGGCTGTGCCATCCAGCATCCGTGATGTCTCACCCTGGCCCTGGGGTCATCAGTGGGCAGCTGTGACCATAAGTGATGGAGAAGACATTTTCCCAGGAGAGTGTCTGTTTCCTGGAACTCAGGCATCACTGATTATTTTCCCTGTGTTGCCCATTCCAATCTTTCCTTTCCAATCTTATCCCCTAGAGGGGCTATGCAGCTTTTTAGTGACTTGAAATCAAGGTATTAAATCAGTAATATTCTGATTACAGGCAAGTTCTGGAGGTAACACCTGTGGGCTTATAACGACACCACGTTAGCACCATATAGATCTACAATCTGCTGTTGTCTCTGCACAGGTAGGAGCCAACTCATCTAAGAGGTCAAATTTTGTTTCCTTATTCCTGCAAAGCCTTGAAGTGTGTTACACTTGGAAGACGTAAGGACTTTCAGGAATGCCAAAGCAATTGCACGTGTTTTTCAGAAATTATAACTTCTTCAAACATGAGTCTTTTCAAAGAAAATTGACCCAGCAGGTACAGAAATCTCAGCTAACAGAAAGCACATGACATCCACCACATTTTAAGGTTCCCATTTGGCTAGTGGGGTCATTTCTGTTAAGAAGCACCTTGGAGCATGAGTCACACCCTGACCTGCAAAGGACCGGTCACTTTACTCCGAGATGAGGAGTCTTTCCAGGCAGAGCACGCCACATGTGTGTCTCCCATCTCTGTTCTTAGCACTCAGCCAAGGGTGTCCACAGGGCCCCAACCTGCAGGACAAATTAGAGGGGCTTTTTTTTTTTTTTTTTTTCTCCTCTTTCCTCTGGTTTCCCTTCAGCCTCAAGGACTGGACTTGTACCACCATCTCAGTTTGATGTGAGCTGCAGGCAGCTGTCAGATGGCAACATTGCTCACCAATACATGAATGGGAATTGAGTCAGCAACTTGGGAAGTAAAGGTTTAGCTTCTGTAACTGTTCCTTTAAACCACCCAGTCCCTAGGACCTACTGAGCTATTTTACCTTTAAAAATAACCATGTTCTGGGAAGGAAGAACATACACATCATCCCCTCCAGCAAGGCAAACCTGTCTGATGCCAGAGCTTCAACCATTTCGAACACTGTGCTTCAAACAGCAAAAGTCACTTACCAACATACTCTGAGAGGAGCACAACAAAGAATGGAGTCACCAGGTCATTGATTCCCAGCCACCAGCTAGGTGTTGAATTGCTCAGATAAGCAGGATTCTTGAAAGATCTAGCAAAGAATGAGGGAAGGCAGGTACCTGCATCAGCCCTGCACAAAGGAAAGGCAAAAAAGTATAACTGCTAAACTAAGGGAGCAGAGATCATGTGCTGACAGGCTTTTCTGCAGCAACACAGGTGAGATAAGAAGCACACAAGTCCTTGGAGAGGCTCTGGTATGATCCACAGATCCCACACACAGGCCAGCTGACATTTCACCAAACAAAGCAGCCCAGGCTCCTCAAAGCCTCTGTTTGAAGAAGTGCAGACCAGGGTTTTCAAGATCCAGGTGGCTTGAGACCCTTCTACCCCCAGGGCAGGGCTGCCCTTTAGCAGAGCAGCACACTGCTGAGCCTCAGGTGGAAAGCCAAGGCTGTTATCAGCACAGCTCTCCTGGCAAAACATCACGGGTCAGGATAGTTCCCAATCGAGCAGCCTCCTCCCAACAACCAGTGTGTTATTTCCAGACTGCCCCAGCCCCAGGACACCGTGCTCTGACATAGACACACACACTGAGCTTGTTTCTAAAGACGACAGATGCTCCTCACACCTCCTGGCCACCTCGCAAACCCCTCCCTGCCCGTGTTTCTCACATCCTGCTTCACACAAAAGAGGTTTCTTAGCAACACAACTCATCTCCTCTGGTTCAAACACCTTGAATTTATCTCAAAAGATTCAGGTCTTTTCCCATTTTTTGGTTACATCTTGTCACAAAAGAGCTGATCTCATCACTCCTGAGCTCCAGGTCTGATTTCAGAAACATGGGACAAAGTTTCAGCAGGTATTCGCATCAGGAGCTGTCAGCCAGGGAAGTTTCCCTGCAAAACCAACTCACTTGTGGCAGTGCTGGTCTAACCCCACACACACCCCATGGCAAACGTGGGGCAGGAGCTTCGCTCCCCCTCTTACCTTCTGGATGAACAGCTGCTGGAAGAGGAGGATGAGTGCATTGATCCTTGGAATGTCAATGTGGGTCTGGAAGAGAGGGTGGGTCACACACACCAGCTGTGCTTTCCAGGGGCACAGTAACTCCTCATGGGCTAACAGAGGGGAATCCACCCCTCAGTGTCCCTCCAGGCAAGAGCTGCACTTGCTGACAAGCATAGTGAGGACTGCAGATGACAGCTGCACTGAGAAAATCAGAAAAACAGCTTAATCTCCAGTCTCCTCTGCTCAGGCATGGGCAGGTACCCGGAACTGGGAAAGAGCTGGGGTCTGAATTCTAGTTATGGGGTCAATTTAGGGAAGGCTTAAACTACTACATGTAAGAAGACAGACAGAAACATGGTGTCCTGTCCCAGGGAGAAGATTCCTGATAGCTACAGCTAGCGGAAGTCCCTGCATGCCCTTAACCACACGGACAAGCGGCAACAAGGGAGAGGAAAGGTACATAACCAAGGCAGAAAGCCAGGCAACAGGCAGAGGGCTCGTATCTGTCAGTAGGTGTCTTGATGGTGCTTCTTGTCCTGGGAATCATAACACTGCTGGATGAAGCTGAAGCACTCCTCCCATTTGTGCTGCAGGGTCAGCTTTCACTGCTCCATGTTTGCAGGGAGATAACCCTGTGGCAGGAAAAGCTGTGTCAGGGCAAAGCCCCTTCCCTCACCACAAACCTCCCCCTGAAATCCTGCCGGTCAGCTGTGCACCTGGAAGCATCAGGCACAGAGACTCAGGAGCTGGGGAAGAAGCTCTCATGGATTTTGGCTTTCCCAGCCCCTGATGCCTTTACTGATCTTGGAGCAACCCACCTTCATGGGATTCAGTTTCCCAAAACAAGAGGGAACCACACAGACTGGTTCCCAGCACCAGTCTGGGCTTTGTGCTCAGAGAGGATGTAGCAACTCACT
This sequence comes from Athene cunicularia, assembly GCF_003259725.1. Taxonomy (NCBI): domain Eukaryota; kingdom Metazoa; phylum Chordata; class Aves; order Strigiformes; family Strigidae; genus Athene; species Athene cunicularia. Next base: position 27,858 of record NW_020799333.1, on the reverse strand, counting down.
CCCTCACAAAAAAAAACCAAAACAAACAAAACCCAAACCCTACAGCTCACCCGTAGGCTGGGCACAGATACAAAATGAGCAAAACTGGTTACGGGACACAACGAAGGTCTAGCAGCGCGTGTCCCTGGCTCAGCACAGTCCCCCCAGACCCGTGTCACAGCTCTGGGTACTCACTGAGAGGAGACGCCACGTCACGGGCCAGACCTTTCCGGGCACACTGGGCCAGCTGCATTTCCGCAGCTCATCTGCAAAGGGACAGTGGTGGCAGTGGGTTAGATCCTAGGCACATCCAGGCACCACTCCACCCAGAAGGAGAGGAAAGCCCAGTCTGCTCCTTCAGGCTATGGAGACACTCGAGCCTCCATGAAGGCTCCACATCAGCAACGACAGGGGACGTGTGTCTGCAGCAAGGGGAGGAGAGACGTTTTCAGCTCAGTCTGGGCACAGGACTGGTGGCTGCAGGGTTTCCAGTACTCCAGAGCCTCAGTTTTCATGCAGAGCCCAACAGTCCCCAGTGATCACAACCACCATTTGTGAGATGGAAAGACTGGAAACGGACAGGCAGCTGATGGAGGACATAACCACCTGCCAACAGAGCAGTCTGTGCAACTATCCCGCTTGGAACAACTGCAGGTAGTCATTTCATCCATGCCAGAGCAGACCTGACTGCGACCTGAAGCAGACAGCAGGCCCCCTCTGCCTTTCCCTTCCCCCCACAGGCACTCACGTTTTGCCACACTCACCCAGGTCCATGCTGTGGCTGGAAAGGAGCTGCCAAAACTTCTCCGGGCGGGTTTTCTCCCTCAGCATCTCGGGGGCAGCACCCGAAGCGTTCTGGTCAGAGATTCGGGTGACAAGCAGAATGATGGGCTGAAGGGGTCCACACACAGGCCTCCACTGCAAGGAGCAGATGGTGTGGTGAGGTGGGGACAGTCTGCACCTCTCCAACCCCACCTTGCTCTTCTGGCCACTGTCAGAGATCTGCCGCTGCAGATTCCACCCCTCTCTTCCCCAGCCCCAGCAAACAGAGCACCACTGGCCTGCTCTGATGGATCAGCTGGTTCACAGGCTTCTGTTGTGGCTCTTCCATCATTTCCCCCCATTTCTCCCTCATTCTCTTCCTCCTGCATCAGACACCTGGCTGCCAGGCGATTAGAATTCCCTCTTCCCATGGGAAGCCATGGGCAGAAGAGCACAGGAGATGAGACAGAAGGAGCTGTGGGAATCTCACAAGAACCAGCCTTCAGATCTGTTCTGCTTACTGCTAATCTGAAGAGTGATCAAGCTAATTGCTAGCACAGAGAGGAGGCAATGCCTGCTGAGTAACTTCCACAGCACAGGCAGCCGGCTGCCTGCCACGAGCAGGGGCTGACGCTGCCCAGTTCTCTGCCCAAACTGCCCCAACCTGGGGTCAGCAGGACCTCATCCAGACCTTGACTAAGAGCAGCACACTGGGCCACAAAGAAAGCAGACAGTGAGCAACTCCAAGCAAGAGCTTAACAGATCTCCACAATCCCCCAGCACCCAGGACACGGGATCCTCTGGGCCTGTACGCAGGATACTGAGCAGCAGAGGAGACTGAGGCATTAAGACCAGGCCTCCAGAAATGCTTCCCTGGAGTACAGGATACTATAAGGAGGTGAAAGGCTCTGTTGAGCCTACCATCTGTGCCACAGCCTCTCGTCTCTAACATGTGAGTAGCAGCAAGAGGCTGAGTTCAGCAGCCAGTCAGGGGAGTGCCAGAGCATGAGGCTGCTGCTGGGGACGGCTCTTACCAGCTGTCCTGGAGAGCTGGCCCTCGCTGCTGGACTTGACAACCTTGCAGTTGGTGGGCATATCGCCAAGAGCAGATTGGGCCTGCTCGGGTTTCACCTGCAGCTTGTGTGGTTCTCCAGAACCTGGGCTGCTGTGGCCTTGGCCACTTTTAGAGTTCAGAGTTTGCAAAGAAGAGGAGGAAGAGAAGTCCTCATCTTCATCACCACCGATGTCCCAGAAATCACTGGTGTTGTGAGAAAACTCATGAAACCTGGAGGCCTTCTTGCTTTTCATAGGCAGCATGTTGATACATACAGCAGCTTTACCTCCCCTTCCCTTAGTTCTTCTGTCTCCAAAGGGGAGCAGAGGGCTCAGACACCATTGCTAAAAAATACGCCTGTCTCCTTTGATGTGGCTGGTACAATGTGGATTTCTGGCCTTAAAGGACACCGGCACATGAGCTTTCACAGCGAGCTTTCGCAGAGCTCAAGGCAGCGTCACATGCCACTGCTGGCCTTCTCAGCACGAACATCACAGTGCCAGAGGGTGCTGGGGACCTCCACCCACTGCAGGACTGAGCAAAAACCCAGCAAAGCCTTGTGGCCTGCATCTCTAGAAGATAAACATCTCTAGAAGATAAACATCTCTCTCTAGAAGATAAACATCTCTCTCTAGAAGATAAACATCTCTCTCTAGAAGATAAACATCTCTCTCTAGAAGATAA
>NW_020799333.1:22349-25329 GCF_003259725.1 Athene cunicularia | reverse complement strand
GGCTGGAGAGTCTGCGTGAGGCTGAGGCGGGCGAGACCGAGGGGGCCGGTCGGGTCAAACACCGCCCGGGGAAGGGGCGAGAGCGCTCACGGGGCGGGGCGGGGAGGCGCCCAGCGAGCCCCTGGGCGAAACCGTGGGGAGAGGGCGGGAGGAAGCGGCTTAAACCACCCGCGGGGCCACAGGAGGGAGCTGGCGGACAGAGCCGGGCGCGGGCGGGGGGTCATGGCTCTGAGGGGAGATGGCGCCCGTGCGGGCCCCTGCGGCACCCCGGGGTGGCGCCGCCGGCACCCGCGGCTGTCCTGGTCCCCTCAAAGCCCTTTGGGGCCATTTCCAGCCCCCAGCCAAGCCCCGGTGTCAAAATGTCCCCTTGTAAGGACAAGCGCAGAGGGGGAGGAGCCGCCATTATGGGGCAAGCCATGAGGCACAAGCAGTCGCCTCCTGAATACACAGGGATCAACTGTTTTAAGGCTTTGTTTGGAAACACCCTGCTAGAGCAGCAGGAGAGTGACCCCTCCGCCTCGGCGAGGGAAGGTGGCTCACAGTCTCCTTGCTGCCCTTATCCTGCCCCTCTCCCCAAAAGGAGAGAAACCCCCCCAGAGGATGGGGTACAAGGACTGAAATCCAAGTCCTCGGCATCCTCAGCTGTGCTTCGATTGCCGTCAGGTCTCAGCTGGTGACGGCAGGAGCCAACCTGGGCACAACTGAGCCAAATGTATGTGTTTTGGGGGGATCTACACGCACCCACGCGCACATATAGGGATGCTACAGGGAGTGATTTACTATGAGTAGTAGCCTGGCACCGAGATCCCGGCTGCTGTGGCACACCTGTGCCGCGCGGGTGGCAGCACGGGGGCGGTTTCCCTTGGGGTCGGTGCTGGTGGCTCACAAGGCCATGCGTGTGTGCCAGGGGCCCGGACATGCCTGCCCGTTTCACGGAGCTGAGGCAAGAGGAAGACTTTTGGCAGGGGTTGACCTGAAATGACGTTTTGCTGCTTCTGTTTTTCTCACAGCTTTTGTAGCGGGGTGAGATCTCCGTCCCTGCAACAGTTCAAATGCACACTGTCACTGCGTGTCATTTCAGGTTAACTGAAGCGGCTGCTTCAATTTGAAACAGGAGCAGCTGTTCCATTTTTTGGCTTGTTTAACCCCCTCTGAACTGTAATAAACGCAGAGATTGTGAGCAACTATGGACTAGGGTATTGTTTATTAAGACTTATGTTAAATGTATGTTAAGATCAATGTATGTTAAGCTCAATGTAAAGGCTAGGCAACAAAAGATATGAAATCGCATATGCAAACAGCTAACAGACACCGCTTGTGTAGGGTAAGATAACCGCAATCGCTTACACAAACTAAACCAGAGACTGCTTAGGGTAAGATAACCGCAATCGCTTAAGGACACAAAAATATTACCCTGGAGAAAGAGGACCAGAAGCTTGGAAAAGGATGAAAGAATCACACTAATTATTCCTTTTAAAAAAATATGTTTCCTTAGCTGAAGCTGCTAAATTTGACTCAACTGGAAGGGTTTTGCTGGTCTTGTCTAGTTGTTGGGTGTTTTTTCTTTTTTCAGTGAATAAAGTGTTTTTTTCCTCCTAAAACCCCCCACCAACTCTCAGGCCAAGTGATGCAGTTTCGATGTGTCATGCAGGCAGGGTTAGTGCAGATCCCACTCTCAGGAAGGTCGGTGGAAACCCCAAAACATGGACTCTAAGTCTTGAGCAGGGCTACAGGTGCCTGACACCTGTACCTGGCTGCCCCCACTGTCACAGCACAGGGTTTATTTTTCAGAGGAGGGATGTGAAGGGACAGATTTCACCCCAGTTTCATGCTGAGGGGGGTGCAGGGCTTTAGTCTCAACTCCTGGAGGACTAAATACTCTGCCTGGGGAATGTGGGGACAACAGGGGTTTAAAGCTGGGACCTCCTCTGCGGCTGGCCCCAGCCTAAGGAGGGATAGGGCAGGGAAAGGCAGGTGAGCCCAAGCTCCACCACAAAAGTTGGGACTGCAAGCAAGTTGGGGCACTGTGCCTCAGTTTCCCCACCTGCCCTGTGGAGGTGGTGCTATTGCCACACAGACCAACGGCAAAAAGCCTTTGGAGACCGACTTCCACCAGGATTCATTAGTGGGGAGCGGAGCCGTGGGACACCTGGTTTGCCGATAATTCACCCCATCCTAAGGCAGGTGTTTAAAATAGCTCCTGTGACTCACTGTGCTGAGAAGGGCCAAAGGGTTTCAGACGCCACCTCAGGGGCAGCTGGATGTTTTCCTTGCAGCAGGACATGGGGTGAGATGCCACCTCCGAGTCCCCAGCATTTCGCGTCCCTGTGGCGAGCCCGGCTCCCGCTCCCCAGGGCGTTTTTCCTCCTCAGTGCTCATCTGCATTTTTATAGCCGTGGCAGGGGTTTGGCTGTTGCTCATCTCTCATTCCTAGACAGGGACGAGCAAAATAGAACCATCGCTGTTGCTGTGGCTGCAGGCTGCCCTGGCCGGTCCTTTCTGCATCACCAAGCACCTTTGCTGGGGATGGATGGGTACAGGAAGCCACAGGTGTGATGAGTGCTGGCCCTTTGTAAGTCCTGAGCCATCCACGGGACTCTGGTGCTCCCAGAACGGAAGGTCCAACAGTCTGAAATCTCATCCTGCTCCTGCTTCATCGTTTTTTTCTGCTTTCCAAAATGTGGGTCCTTCCCCTGCTGACAGCGGGGAGCAATAAAAAGTTATGAAATAGAGGTGGGAGTGCAATGTTGGCTGAGGTTTTTTTTTTTTAAAAAAAAAATTGGCAAACCAAACTGAGTTAAGGCTTTCTGCTGAAGGTGGAGGCACAGCAGTGACACAGGCCACCAGGTCACCCCATGAGGCTGGGACATGGCTCCAGGACCCCCCATGGCACAGCAGCCCCTCGGCTTGGACAGCAGTGCTGGCAAGCCCCAGGTGAGCCAGGGAGAGGGACTGCTGCCTGGGCATGGGGGCTTTCAGC
>NW_020799333.1:20661-22299 GCF_003259725.1 Athene cunicularia | reverse complement strand
TCAAGGGGATTTCCAGGTTTGGGAATTCACATTTCCAAGCCCTGCGGGACAGGGAAGGACTCCAGCCAGTGACAGCGAGGCTCACTTGTTTTGTCGCCCAAGCCCTATCATAGCTGTCCCTGGGAAGGACGGGCATGTGGGGGATTTCGAGGTGGCAGCAAGCCTCCTGGGCATCAGGCAGTTAGGAGCAGGGGAGAACTTTGCCAAAACCTTGACTTGGAGTGTATTGTCTAGGCAGGATTGGCTGCCTCTCAGACAGGTTCACCAGGTTTGAGCTTTCCAAGTCGAAGCCTGAAGTCATCCACTGCAGAAGAGAGATGCTGTCTAAGACCACCAGCTGGGAGCAGGGCCGTGACCTCCGTGAGGGACGGGAGCAATCAGGAGATGAAACAACCCAGGGAGAGCACAACATTTGTTTCCCCGGGAGCAGGAGAGGAGGAACACATAGTGCTCATTGCTTTCCCTTTGCTTGCCACAGGACTGGACTGTCCCACGAACTTGAGGGAGCCGGCGCAGTGACAAAGAACCGAGTGAAAGCACATTAGAAAGAGAGATTTAACTGGCCCAGCAGAATTTAGATCCAATTAAGCATTTCAGACTGTGTCTGCACAGCAGGAGGGGAAGGGAAACGAGAGCAACCGTGAGGAGCACCAGACAGGAACAGCACTTGTGAAAGCCTCCCCAGAGAGGCGAGTGCCCTGTGCCCATGGGAGTCTTGCTCCAGAGGCCTTGTAGGGAGCATCTCCTTCATCACCACCAGCCTCTTCTTCCTAAGCACCACTTGAATCAGACATGTCACTTGTTTCTCCCATCCCCGGGTGAGTGCAGATGCCTCGGCAGGAACAGGGACATCCCAGCCAGAGGAACCACAGCAGGGGAGGTGCACACAGAGAGGCCCCACAGTCCCTCGTACCAAGCAGAGGTGGACCAGGAGTGACACCCCGCAGGGAGGATAACAGAGGGGCACACACGTTGGCAGGGGCACCTGTTTGGCACAGAGTTGCTCCGACCCAAGGTGAAATCTCTAAGGGCTTTGGGAAGGGGTGAGATTTCTTCAGTATCTGTGGAAAGCAGGGCGTACAGCCCTGGCTCTGAGGCCACCCCAGGGGTCCTTCGAGGCCCTGACCTCCCCCACCCTGCTTCCCATGGGGCAGAGGGTGCACACAGGGGTCCCCCCAAGGACCTGCCCTGCCCTACAGATGAGGGGGCGATCCTGGCACTACCCTTGTCTGATACAAGGGCATTTCCTCCAGCACAGCTCCCCTGCCCCACAGCCCGGGGTGCCCCCGGCATCCCCCTTACTGCAGAGGGGAACCCCAGGGCCCCCAGCCAGCTCCCCTGGCCCACAGCCGGGGTGGATGCCCCCGGTACCCCCCACCCTTGCAGGGGGTACCCCAGGGGCCCCAGCCCCACGGCCAGGCAGGGTGCTCCTGACAGCCCCTTCCCGAGACAAGGGGCTGCTCCAGCTCGCCCACCCAACGCCCCCCGCCTGGGAGGGGACCCGCGGCCCTTGCACCCCTTCCCCGGAGGAGCTGGGGGGTCTGGCCGGGCCGGCGCTCACCTGTCCGGCGGCTTGGCGCTCCGCTGCCAGAGCTGCTGCTGCCGCGGGAGGGAGGGGCGGGGCGGGCCCGGCCAGCG
>NW_020799333.1:11485-20611 GCF_003259725.1 Athene cunicularia | reverse complement strand
AGGCTGGGACATGGCTCCAGGACCCCCCATGGCACAGCAGCCCCTCGGCTTGGACAGCAGTGCTGGCAAGCCCCAGGTGAGCCAGGGAGAGGGACTGCTGCCTGGGCATGGGGGCTTTCAGCAAGAAAGCCCTGGGGCAAGCCAAGGAAAGGATGGTCCTGTTGTCTGAGATATGGTGGACTTGGACAGTAACCTGCAGAAGGGGAAACGTGCCCCTTCCTTGGGTTAACCACAGCCCTGCGGGCGCAGCGCAGCAGGTGCGCCATGAGGTCGAGTAGGAACAGGGCTTCAAAATTCAGCACATTAAAAAAAAAATCCCAAGTGAAAACAAAAACCCAAAACAACACCCCCAAAGCCAAAGCACCGCAGAGCTGGGCAGTGGGGTCTGACAGTTCGGAGGGTAAAAGCTCGAGCAAAGCGTTACTGCTGCTGACTGACAGTGACCGACTTCACGTAATCCCAAGACCAACTTCCTCTCGCTCCGTGTTCGCCTCAGCCAAGCTGGAGGTGGCACAGCCCACCGGCGGCTCCCTTCACCCCCCCGGCACCCAACACCCGCTCTGAGCCAACAGAGCTGGAGCAACAGGATCTGCCCGACTGAAATTTAATTGGGCTGACAACACCCGGCCTTTCACAAGGTCGCTTTGAGGGTTGTTTCCTTGCTGTGCCCAGCACACGCTCCGCACCGGCCTGTGGGTGAATGGAAACGCAAAGGGCTGCACAGCCCCTTCGATCCCTCCAGACCTGCCAGGAGCAGTCGGCCAGGAAACACCCCACAGAGTCCAGCCTTCCCCATGGTGCTGTCGGCTGGCTGGTCCTGGCTGACGTGGCTCAGCGAGCCTTTGGGCGAGGCCTTCGGAGTTAGTCTCAGCTGGAGACAAACGGGTGGTCCCTGTGGTAGCCCCGCCATGGTGCGGCCATCAGTACCCAGCACGCTCGCAACATCCTTCATCCCGCCCCACAGTAAAGGGATGTCTCCAGCATGTCAAGTAGTTTCTTTTTATTTAAAACCACATTAAAAAATGTGGTTTTAAAAAATTTAAAACAACATTAAAAAAAGATTTCTGAATTCCCCTGTACAATATGAACTATTAAGAAAAAACCCATTGGCCAAAACATATAAAGACTTAACAGCGCGGACAGCCCGGTGCAGCAGGCAGGGGAGAGCAGGCAGGACAAGCAGGCAGGGGAGAGCATGCAGGGGAGAACAGGCAAGGGAGAACAGGCATGGGAGTGTACGCAGGACGAGCAGGAAGGCGAGAGCAGGCAGGGGAGAGCCGGCAGGACAAACAGGCAGGGCGTAGGCGCTATCCAGGGTCTAGAACTTCTCTAAGCTAGTTCCTTTTTACTGTCCTTCACATGTAGACTGAACCATGGTCTCCGGAAAGAACGTAGCAACCCAGAGGGAGCTGCCACACAAACATGCATCGGTGCAGGTCCCCGACTGCAGGGATTGCCTGGTCTGTCCATCCTGCTGGGGGGCAGCAGGGACAGCAGCTGTGTGCACTACCATCAGCTGGGTGAGCTGCTCAGCCTGGTGGCGGAACTCAAAGAAGAGGTGCAGAGATTAAGAAGTATTAGGGAGCATGAAAGGGAAAGTGATTGGTGGAGTAACACCCTGGCACCCCTGAAGGAACAGGAGCAAACGGAAGCTCCAAAGCAGGCAGGCAATCCCTCATCCTCTTGCTACCAGGCAGAAGGAGAGACCCTAAGAGACGAGGGAGACTGGAAACAGTTCCCTGCTTAGGGAGGCAGGAAAATCCTCTCCCCACCTCCCTCACCCTCAATGGTGCTCCTTCACAATAGATTCGGGGCCCTGGAACTTTTGAATGAAGAAGAGGAGGAAGAGAATGAGACAAACAAGGAAGACCAAGGTCCACCAAGGCCAAGCCATTCTAGACCAGGTATTAAAACCAGCTCTGAAAAGAACTTCAGAAGTGTCATTGTGGTGGGTGACTCCATTCTGAGGGTGTCAAAGGCCCCATATGCAGACCAGACCCGCTTCATAGGGAAGTCACTGCCTCCCTGGAGCCTGCATCAAGGACCTCACGGCAAAACACCCCACTCTAGTGAGACCCAAGGACTACTACCCTCTCCTAGTTTTTCAGGTAGGTAGTGATGACATCACCAGGAGAAGTCCTAAAGCAATGAAGAGAGATTTCAGGTCCCTGGGGAAACTGATTAAGGGGTTGGGGGCACAAATTGTATTCTCCTCCACCCCTTCAGTTGTGGGGTTGGATGAAGAAGAATAGCGGAGAACTCAGCAGATGAACTTGTGGCTCCAAGACTGGTGTTACCGTCAGGACTTTGGATTTTTCAATCATGGGTTGGTATACAGGGCACCAGACCTTTTGGCATTAGACAGAATGCACCTGTCCCACAGGGGAAGAGGATCTTGGGGCAGGAGTTCACTGGGCTCATTGATAGAGCTTTAAACTAGATTTGAAGGGGGAAGGGGGCAAAACACCAGCCCATCTGAAGTGCATGTATACCAATGCACACAGCATGGGTAACAAACAGGAGGAGCTTGAAGCCGTGATGAAACAGGAAAGTTATGATGTCGTGGCTATTACAGAAACACGGTGGGATGTCTCCCATGACTGGAGTGCGCCAGTTGATGGCTACAAGCTCTTTAGGAGGGACAGACAGGGAAGGAGAGGTGGTGGGGTGGCGCTGTCTGTCAGGGACTGTTATGATTGCTTTGAGCAGAAGTGTAGTGAGGACAGGGTGGAGTGTCTCTGCGTTAGAATCAGGGGGAAGGCCAACAGGGCAGATGTTGTAGTAGGAGTCTACTATAGGGCACCCACACAGGACAGAGAGATGGATGAAATATTCTATAGGCATTTAGGAGAAATCTCATGATTGCTTGCCCTTATTCTTGTGGGAGACTTTAACTTCCCAGACATCTGCTGGAAATAAAACACAGCAGAGCGAGACCAGTCCCGGAGATTCCTGGAATGTGTGGGAGACAATTTCCTGGCGCAGCTGGTGAGAGAACCGACCAGAGAAGGTGTCCTGCTGGATCTCCTCTTTACAGATAAGACTGGTGGATGATGCGGCAGTTGGAGGCTGACTAGGGCACAGCGATCATGAAATCATGGAGTTCTCTATTCTTAGAGAGGCCAGGAGAGGGCTAAGCAGGACTTACATCCTGGATTTCGGAAGGGCTGACTTTGTCTTGTTTAGGCACCTGATAGACAGGATCCCTTGGGAGACGGTCCTGAAGGGTACAGGGGCCCAGGAAGGCTGGGCGCTCTTTAAGAAGGAATGTTAATGGCTCAGGAGCGGGCAGTTCCCAGGTGCTGTAAGAGAAGCCAGAGCCAGAGAAGACCACCCTGGCTGAACAGGGAGCTTTGGCTGCAACTCAGGGAGAAAAGGAGAGTTTACAGCCTTTGGAAGAAGGGGCTAGCCACTCACAGTGGTTGCAAAGAGGCTGTGAGGCTATGCAAGGTGGAAATCAGGAGCTGGAAATTAATCTGGCTTCAGCAATCAAGGATAACAAGAACTGTTTCCATGTCAGTAGCAAAAGAAAGACCAGGAAGAGTCTCCATCCCCTGATAGACACAGGAGGAAACACGGTAACCAGTGATGAGGAGAAGGCTCAGGTGCTTAATGCCTTCTTTGCCTCAGGCTTTAATAGCAAGACCAGTTGTACTGAGGGAATCCAGCCTCTGCAGCCAGGAGACAGAGACTGGGAGAACGACCCAGAGACCTGCTTATTGGATGAGGGAAAGGCTGTGGGTGTTGTCTACCTGGACTTTAGCAAGGCTTTTGACATCATTTCCCACAGCATTCTGGTGAAAATGGCTGCTCAGGGCTTGGATGGGCACACGCTTCCCTGGCTAAAAGACTGTCTGGATGGCTGGGCCCAAAGAGTGGTGGTGAACAGAGTTAAAACCAGTTGGTGGCCGGTCACGAGTGGCATCCCCCAGGGCTGGGTGTTGGGGCCACTCCTGTTGAACATCTTTATTGATGATCTAGACGAGGGGATGGAGTACACCCTCAGTCAGTTTGCAGATGACACCCAGCTGGATGGGAGTGTTGATCTGCTCGAGGGTAGGGAGGCTCTGCAGAGAGACCTGGCCAGGCTGGAGGGATGGGCTGAGCCCAACTGGGGGAGTTTCACTGAGGGCAAATGCCGGGGGCTGCCCTTGGGCCACAGCAACCCCCAGTAGGGCTACAGGCCTGGGGAGGAGTGGCTGGAGAGCTGCCAGTCACAGAGGGACCTGGGGGTGTTGGTTGACAGCCAGCTGAACAGGAGCCAGCAGTGTGCCCAGGGGGCCAAGAAGGCCAATGGCATCCTGGCTTGTGTCAGCACTGGCATGGCCAGCAAGGACAGGGAAGGGATCTGAGCCCTGAGTGCTCGGCCCTGGTGAGGCCGCCCCTTGATGAGTGGGTTCAGTTTTGGGCCCCTCACCCCAAAAAGGCCATTGAATAACTCGAGCATGGCCAGAGAAGGGCAACGGAGCTGGGGCAGGGTCTGGAGCACAGGTCTGCTGGGGAGCGGCTGGGGGAACTGGGGGGGTTTAGTCTGGAGAAGAGGAGGCTGAGGGGAGACCTCCTGGCCCTCTGCAACTCCCTGCCAGGAGGGTGCAGAGAGGGGGGATGAGTCTCTGGAGCCAAGGACCCAGAGCCAGGCCCCGAGGGAATGGCCTCAAGCTGCCCAGGGCAGGGTCAGGCTGGCTCTGAGGAAGGATTTCTGTGCAGAAGGGGCTGTTGGGCGTTGGAATGGGCTGCCCAGGGCAGGGGGGAGTCCCCATCCCTGGGGGGGGTGAAGACTCGGGTCGACATAGCGCTGAGGTATCTGGCAGGGTTGGGAACTGTCAATGCCAGGTTAATGGTTGGACTAGATGATACTCAAGTCCGTTCCAACCTAGATGATTCTGTGATTCTGTGAAATGAAAGAGATTCAGAAAAATCAACCCTGCACCCAAAGTCAGACCAGACAGCTGTTGTAACAATAAAAAAAAGCAGTGCTCCACAGACATTTTCTTCATACACGAATTACCTTCATTTGAAATGTGCCTGACACTTTCCAGCACGGATTTGGCAGGTGTCAGTGTAACTCCTCTGCATGTGGGAGATGGAATAGCAGGTTCTGCCTTGTGCAGTACACTCAGTTTGAAACGATTTCGGGTCCAGCTCTGATCACTTTTGCAGACACATGTTGCCTCTTGTGGGAACCACTAGCAGATGAGAGAGATGTGCAGTCACAGGTAGTCATAATTCTTTGTTGTCCTGCCTTTATGGGATGGCAGAGTGAGGCTGTGGAGGTGAGTGTGCCTAATAAATGTTTGCTCCCATCTCTGCAGGTGATCTTAATTTTATTTTGCATCCATCTCCTGTTGCTTGACTGGATGGAAATCAAGGCTGAGTTTCGTTCTACAGTTTTTTTCCAGTGCAGTTCCACTTCCTTGCATTATTACATAGTCTTGTCAAAGGGCTTGAGGCAGCCACTGGATTCTTGCCATCATTAGGATCAGGTAGATGGATTCAGGAGTTCAAGGTGAATGCCAGAACCTCTTCCTGGTAGAGCTATTACACACTATCCCCTGGAAAAAGAGACACATTTTTAAAGAGCTTCTGAGGGTAAAGGTAGATGGTTCGGGGTGATGGTGGTGCCTTCTGAGCACTGGATCTGAGCACAGGAGTTGGCACCAGGTTGGGTGGCAGCAGGAAATCATGCAAATAGATGAAAGGATAGGTGATACAAAGGTGAATTCCACTGTTTGTTACCAAATCTCATACTATGTGGTGATGACTACTTCACAGCTGCTGAAATACAGCCCTTTTTTTCTGAGTAATTAAATTTTTGGAACTTGCTGCAGGTGATATAGTTGCAGGTGATGCTTATGAGGGTCTTGAACTGGAGTCAGACCTTTCTGTGGGTGCAGACAATGCCTGTGCTTTAGTGAAGGGAATTGCTGGGCATGAAAGCCCACCAGTGTGTGATACAACCAGGGTGGGAAGGCGGGCAGGGGGGCTCTGAGGCTGCTTCTCTCAGGTGCCGGATGATCCAAGGCTGTGAGGCCAGGCAGGGCTGGATGATGCACAGCCAGGTGGGTTAGAGTCTGGGTTTTCTGTGCATTTACACTTCCAGCTGCTTGGTTTTAGGCTGAGAACTTGGGCCTGTTCTCCAGATTGCTTTTATGCAGCAGCAGAAGGCAATGGTGGTTCCTAGTGGGTTTGATAACTAGGTGAACTTTCGACAGCTGTGGCACACTTTCTGTGTCCTCCAGAGTTACTCCCCTGAAAAGTATTTATCAGATAAAAAGTTAAATCTAATGGGTATGTTTGTAGCCAGCAAGACTGCTATTAATCATAGGGACACCATTTCATAAGGTAGATTCTCCCACAGCTGGGAGATTGTGATAAACTGGGAGGACAGGTCAGTCTAGACATGTTCCCAGGGAACAAAATGGCTTTATTAACCTTCATAGATATTTATAAACTGCAGGTATGAGTAATAGTAATATCCTAATTTTTTTTTTTGATGGGTTGGGAAGTAATCAAATAGGCATACTTTGTCGACACATTTTTGAGATGAATGTTCTTGTTTTCTAAAACAAAAAGTTTCATGATGCTGATAGTCCCATTTGCAATGTAAATACTGAGGAGCAGGGTGTGTGAGAGAGAGCAAGACTGAGACTGAGTTGACAGGAAACAAAATGTGTCCCAGGGAGCATGTTCAAGACACTTGGGTCCATTTCCCACAGGAGAGGTTTCCTGGTCCCTCTGTCACCCTACATTAGGCATTGACCTCCACAGAGACTGTAAACGGCCCCGCTCACAATGTTTCCTGAAAGCCCTTTTAGGAGCAGGTGACTCCGAGGGAAGAGAGAGGGTGAACGAACTTTTAATGAAGTTGGCTGGAGATTTATTTGAAATGGGGCAAGAAGTGTTAAGGTATAGGGTATCTAATATATAAGGTTTACAGACTAAGTGTTACAGGCAGCAACTTTTTAGAGTATGCAAGTATTGTCAGCCATATTATAACCAAATTGAACAGGGCTGGAGTACTTCCCTGTCAGATCTAGAAACAGCTGAAAATGATGTGCACATTTAGAGCTCTCAAAAAATTTTCTCTATCATCTAATGGGTGAAAGATTCCTAGAGGAAAAATGTGCTCTTCTCTGCAAGAGCTCTGTGTCTGAGCTAGATTTTGACCTGATACTCTGGCTCAGAATTCAGTGTGAATCTACATTTTAAAATAAGCCTTAAGAAATATCCTTGTACTGCTTGGGCACTACTTCTAGCATTAAAGTCTGGATTTGTCACAGGGACACTTCACCCTTCCCCTTTCCTGTGTTCAAATTTTTCTTCTTTAAACCTTGCTATTGAAAAGAATTACAATTCATAAACAACATGACCAGAGATCTTGCCTTTTCTGTGTAAGACTTCTGAGTGCCCAGTGAAAAAGAAAAAAAGAAAAAATTACTTCAAAGGTAACCTCTGGCTGGACATTCTGTCTTTGACATGTGGTATGATACCAGCTTCCTTGATGAGCCTTTGTAAAGGCTTTGTGATCTCTGAATGAAGACTTATTTTTGCCCTCCGTGGTAGATCCCACATCTCTTGCTGTTCTTTAGTCTGTTGTAAATTAGTCAGTAAATGGGTAGGGAAGCAGAGCTGAGAGATGTAGAAAATTCTGGAAGTCTGAAGTCCCCCTGAGTATTGCGCTTCCTCCTTACCTGCAGCCTTCCCTTGACCACATCTGTTGTTGGAGATGATCAGGGCTGAGCCTGCAGCAGTCCAGCTCATCTGCCTGCTATTCCTCACCAGTGTTGTGCTGCATTTCTCAGGTGTGTTTTTCCAGAGCATTTTTTGAAGGTTCTTGCCAGGCAAATAACAGAGTTGAGCACAAGTCCAAAAACCAATGCCCAGAGTAATTATCTGCTGATGGTAATTGCTGGGAGAAGCATGGAGGAGGTGGCCTGTTGACGTCATTGCTGTATCCAAGGGGCGAGTAGCAGCAGGATGATCTGTGGGAGTGCATCATCTGTTGCCAAATTTTTGAGGTGCAGTAAAGGTGTCCTTGTTCTGCCAAAGAGGATTGGTCGTTCCGCATGCGGCTGGCAGTGAGCCTGCCCACACGTAGCCTCCACTCAAACCATCCCGAGTTGCTGTGGCTGCCCAGTGCTCAGTGTGGTTTGTCAGTGGCTCTCAGCTGTAGAAGCATCCATCCTCGCCTCAGTCGGTGTGCTGTCCCAGGTTGTGAAGGGCAGCACTAGTCATGGTCCATGGGAGCTACTTGTTCTTTCCTGGTATGAGATGAGCTAGAACTTTGCTTTCTTTCCTGATACTTGGGCTGCCAAAGCAGGCAAAGTATCGATCTTTCATTGTTCATGTCAGAGATGATATTCTGACATCCCTCTTCTGCTGTTGGTTGCAAAGGCCTGGCTCGAGGTGGGGGTGGCATTTTGCTGGGTGCTGTGGAAATGCAGACGAGATGGAGCCTCTCCTAGAAGCTTTCTCA
Organism: Athene cunicularia; assembly: GCF_003259725.1. Classification (NCBI taxonomy): domain Eukaryota; kingdom Metazoa; phylum Chordata; class Aves; order Strigiformes; family Strigidae; genus Athene; species Athene cunicularia. The sequence goes on along the minus strand of NW_020799333.1, from coordinate 12,135 downwards.
GCAGAAGAGTGTGCACAATGAAATAGGGAAATTAAATAATTTTAGATTGATGGCGCAGGACTGAGGAGCTTGTGCCAAGATGAGGGGCTATGCGAAAAGACATACCAGGTGCTGACAGTGTTGCTAAAATATTATCTTCTGGCTCAAACAGAAGCTTCCTATTGTCCTTGAAGTAGTACAAATCAGCAATAGATCACCTTAAATCCTAGTACAAACTGGTCTTGCGGTTTAGCTAGGAGCCAGGGAACAACTGAGGCTGTGCAGAAGGACAAGGTAAAAAGTTCATCAGCGAGGAAGAGGAGATACTTCATCTATATGACTCCCGCCCAGGAATTTGCGACCACCAAAGGAGCTCAACGCCCAGACGCAAGAGGAGGAGACCTGATTACCATGAGAAGCAAGGGGAGGCGGGGAAATATTATGTTTATGTATAAGCATTCTATGAATATGCATTATTTTGTAATATATAAGCAGGATGAGAGCTGCAAGGGGTGCACATGCTTGTGGAGGATCGATCCCCCATGCGCCCGGCGCTGAATAAACATACCTACTTTACAACTTCACAGTTGTAGAGTTAGTTTTTTCCGCAAGTCACCGGCACCACCCCCCGCGGTGGGGGTGGGTTTTTTTTTTTTGGTTGGTTTTTTTTT
>NW_020799333.1:6597-11435 GCF_003259725.1 Athene cunicularia | reverse complement strand
AGGCTGGGACATGGCTCCAGGACCCCCCATGGCACAGCAGCCCCTCGGCTTGGACAGCAGTGCTGGCAAGCCCCAGGTGAGCCAGGGAGAGGGACTGCTGCCTGGGCATGGGGGCTTTCAGCAAGAAAGCCCTGGGGCAAGCCAAGGAAAGGATGGTCCTGTTGTCTGAGATATGGTGGACTTGGACAGTAACCTGCAGAAGGGGAAACGTGCCCCTTCCTTGGGTTAACCACAGCCCTGCGGGCGCAGCGCAGCAGGTGCGCCATGAGGTCGAGTAGGAACAGGGCTTCAAAATTCAGCACATTAAAAAAAAAATCCCAAGTGAAAACAAAAACCCAAAACAACACCCCCAAAGCCAAAGCACCGCAGAGCTGGGCAGTGGGGTCTGACAGTTCGGAGGGTAAAAGCTCGAGCAAAGCGTTACTGCTGCTGACTGACAGTGACCGACTTCACGTAATCCCAAGACCAACTTCCTCTCGCTCCGTGTTCGCCTCAGCCAAGCTGGAGGTGGCACAGCCCACCGGCGGCTCCCTTCACCCCCCCGGCACCCAACACCCGCTCTGCGCCAACAGAGCTGGAGCAACAGGATCTGCCCGACTGAAATTTAATTGGGCTGACAACACCCGGCCTTTCACAAGGTCGCTTTGAGGGTTGTTTCCTTGCTGTGCCCAGCACACGCTCCGCACCGGCCTGTGGGTGAATGGAAACGCAAAGGGCTGCACAGCCCCTTCGATCCCTCCAGACCTGCCAGGAGCAGTCGGCCAGGAAACACCCCACAGAGTCCAGCCTTCCCCATGGTGCTGTCGGCTGGCTGGTCCTGGCTGACGTGGCTCAGCGAGCCTTTGGGCGAGGCCTTCGGAGTTAGTCTCAGCTGGAGACAAACGGGTGGTCCCTGCGGTAGCCCCGCCATGGTGCGGCCATCAGTACCCGGCGCGCTCGCAGCATCCTTCATCCCGCCCCACAGTGAAGGGATGTCTCCAGCATGTCAAGTAGTTTCTTTTTATTTAAAACCACATTAAAAAAAAGTAAGATTTCTGAATTCCCCTGTGTTGTGGTAAGGCATTAGCTGTCTTTTTCTATCTGCTAAGCCACATGCTTGCGGTGTTCAGATCACAGCTAACTCTTGCAGGAGGTTAACCTCCGCGGGAAAGAAAGCACAAACACCAATATGGTGGATGCTATCTGTTCGATTTATTAACTGCGCAATTGCTTTATATACCCCCCTCTGTACATCGCGAGATCTTTAGTTCCCTGTTCTTTCCATGCATCACGAGATCTCATGTGCCTCTGTTTTTCCCGTACATCACGAGATCTTCCGAGCGCCTCCCCCTACACTTTCCCCTCCCCATGCTTTATCGACCATGCGTCAGAAGTTGTATAAGACCGATGCCTTCCGGATCTTCCCTTTATTTGTTTCGTGGCAGCACCCGCAAGACCCGTCTGAGAGCTGTCTCAATCAAGGGTTAGTCAAACTTCAAAAACAAAGCACACTTAGAATAGTTCCACAGAAGGCTAAAACAATACAGCAGTCATGATTACTAATTAAAAGATAAGCTAAGTTCTCTACTTATAATTAAGGGATGTGACTACTACAAAAATAAACAATGAGAAAAATATGAAGTAGCACACTTAATTAATAGAAATACTAACGTTCAGATCCGCAATTGCTAGGGAACCCTGGATGCAGCGAGAATTTAGAGTGCTCTTCCTCACAAACCGGAAATCCTACGCGATGCGTCCATCCGTAGGTAAGACATCCAACGTCGCTGCAAGCACGTCCGGCCTCTAAATCAACAGGCCAAAATAACTGGCACTTTTCTTTGAGCGGAAACATCTGATTTCATCCTCCTGTTGGGTTCCACCCAGAGTCTGGCCAGTACTCCAGGGGGAAAACCAAGGGAGTTTCTAAATAAGCTTAAACACTTAAGATCTTAATTCTTAATATTCCTAAACAAAGGAAGTTCAATACATGCATTCTTACAGCATTTCATCCTTATTAATAACTACATTTTATCTAAACTACATATTCCACTATTGACTAATAAATCTAAATATTTCATTAAGGCAACTGTAGTGTGGTTCGTTCTGCCGCAGTAGCAAACATTACCCAGACATTCTGCTCAAAATTCAGTCGAAGAGATTACGAACAGTTGGTACAGAGGCATCCACAGCACCCACAGCTGGATCCTGAGTGCTGGCTGCCTCTCATACCTCAGGTGTGGTTGCACACACCTTGTCAGTAATCACCAGGGACTGTGACCTGTGAACACACAAGCGTAACCTCTTCTCCAGGGTATTAAAGAAAATGGTTCTATTTGCACCACACCTTTCCACCATCCTTTAACTTAACCTTACCAAATGTTTGTGTTGTTGCCACCAAAATTAATATTTTGGGCAATCGTGTTGACCTGTGATAAACAAAAGAGTTCTTTTCCCGTCTCATTTGCCATAGTTACCCATATGTTAGGTCTGGGCGAGATGATTCGTCTCGCAAAGGATCTATGTAGCCAAAGGCCACAGAAAATCTACAAAACTTTTAAGAAGAAGTGGTTATTTCAGGTTTTATACATCGCGCAGGTGTCCATTTAATTAAACCATCCTTTTCCACTGCTGCATACCCATGCCCAAACACTCTCAGCGATCAGCCCGATTCCCATGTCATCGCTCCTGGTTCCTTGATCTGAACCAAGGGATAATTTCTTGTCATCTGGGTTGGCATAAAGTGTTTCCACAGGGGAGGTGTGGACTCATCGCCTCTAACAAAGTGATTAAGAGCATAAAGGGCGCGGGACAAAAGAGTCTGCTGTCGGTCTATGGGTATTGTCCCCTTATGACCTTCCCCCTCCCCAAGCTGTTGTAGTTTCGCTTTTAGGGTGCGATGCGCACGTTGCACTATTACTTGTCCTTGACTGTTGTAAGGAAGACCGTGTACTAACTTGATGTCCCATAATGCACACCATTCTTTGGTACGTTTAGCAATGAAACAAGGGCTGTTATCTGTCTTGATTTCTTGTGGCTTCCCTAATAAGGCAATGACACCCTCCCAATGAGCAATAATGTGTCTGGTTGTTTGTTTGCGAGCCATCGTGGCTAATATTGTGGAGCTAAAGGTGTCGATGGTTACTATGAGGTATTTATTTGGTTTCAATAGGTCACATTCTGTTATGTCAGTTTGCCATATCTGATTGGAAGAGAGACCCCGTGGATTGACACCTGCTACCCACAATGGGCCCTTTTGGCAGTAGGGACAAAGTGCTACTATGTTTTTTGCTTGTGACAGAGAAATGTGACATGCTTTCACTAAGGCTTTTGCCCCGAGGTGTAGAAAGGCATGTAAATGCTTTGCAACATCTAGTGACCATATACCTCAATCCGCCTGGTCAGCGTGATGATTGCCTTCTACAATTGGACCAGGTAGGGATTGATGACTGTTCATGTGTAAGAAAGACCTGCCCTATGCGTTGCTGTAGAGCATCATAAAGTAAAGTTGACGCTTCTGTCTGTACAAATCCTACTGTTATCATTTTGTGTACCAGTTTATAAACATATAAAGAGTCTGTAACAATATTAATTGGGTTCTTTGTTTCCTGCTGAAGGGCCATATGGACCACTTTGGCTTCCAACCATTGTACTGATCCGTCAATCTGAGTCCACAATTTCTTTTGCCTGTGTCCATCAGTTTTCTATATGAGTGCAGCTGTTTGGGATTGTGATGAGACATCTGTAAAGTATGTTGTGCCAATAAGAGGGTGCGTGACTAGAGGTAGTGTAAGATTTAGCTGAAGTGTTTTCAAGTGTGAAACCCATTGCAGAACCTTTCCAGTTACTATGGAGATCGGAAAGTCAAAGATAGCACATTGTAAATCTTATGAACGCATAACTATGTCATCCCATACTTGTTGCTTCCAGGGGATGAGCATTGTGTCAGGTTGCTTTCCAAAGTGTTGAAGGGTCATATTATGTAGGCGTCCTATGAGGTCTGCTATAACAGCGACTATGGTAACAAAGGCGGCCTTGTTGGTATTTTGGCAAGCCCAGGCTAAAGGCGCAGGCTTGCCGTCCGTGCCTTGAAATAGGATGACTATTGTGCCATGGTTAGAAATAAAACACCCTGCTATGATTGGATGTTTTGAATCTCATCGCTGCAAAGGTCTCTGTTGTCATAAAATAGTTTGTAAAAGTGCTAAATTGTCCTGGCACTCCTTTGTGAGTTTCTTTGGTTCCCACAAGTGTTGTCCTTTCAGCAATTCATAAAAGGGTTGCAGAAAATCCCAAAGGAATACAGACAAAGCTGCGGAGCCACTGCAAGGCTCCTACTAATTTCTGAACATCATGTAGAGTGGCAAAGTGTGGAGCAAGAGCTATTGGTTGTGGACTTATGTCGTTCCCAGCTAAAGTTATAGCCAGATATTGTAATCGTGTACCTCACTGGATTTTTGCCTCGATGTACTGGGTCTGGCTGAACTGGAATTAGTTTTCCCCTACAGCAGCCCTCACGGTGCTGTGGTTTATGTCAGGAGCTGGCAGGGTGTTGATAGCACCCTGGTGTTGTGGCTACTGCTGAGCAGTGCTTACACAGCACCAAGGCTTTTTCTGATATTTCCCCCAGTGGGACGGGGTGGGCAAGATCTTGGGAGGGGACACAGCCAGGACAGCTGACCCAAACCGACCAAAGGGATATTCCATACCATATGACGTTTGCTCAGTATAAAGCTGGGAGAAAGGAGGAAGGGGAGGGGGGTCACCCTTGGTCCTCCGAAGCAACCACTACGTGTATTGGAGCCCTGCTTCCTGAGAAGGCCCGACATCGCCTGTCCATGGGAAGTAGAGACTAAATC
>NW_020799333.1:0-6547 GCF_003259725.1 Athene cunicularia | reverse complement strand
TTTTTTTTTTTTTTTTTTTCCCTTCCTCCCTTTCTAGCAACGCCCCTGCCTTTCCCATGTGATTGGATTTAGGACCGCTGTCATCTGACTCCACCTGAGTTTTTTGATGTTGGCAATGAGCAAACTGACTGCCAGATTGTTTTATATTGCAGGGGTCAGGAGGCTCTGCCACAGTCCAAGGGTTCACTTCCTCCAGAGGAGGGGCTGCACCCGGAAGCCAGTCGAGCAGGGGATCCGGACGGAGCCGCCCCTTTTTGCTCTCCTGCTGTTTTTGAAATTCCTGCATTTCTTGTTTACATTCTTGGATTTCTTTTCTCCACTCCTCATCCTCTAAGTCAGCCAGTTGTATTGCGGCTTTTGCTTTTTGTGATGTTCCCCGAGGGTATTTGGGGGGGGGAAGTGATAGAGCGACTTGGTGGATACCTGGCATTTAGCCAATCAAACCATCACACTCGGCAATGCTCAAATTATGTTGTTGCAACAAGGCTTTGGCACGCTGGAACAGGTGTTCCACTTGCTGCTCTGTGGTGCTGCTAATAATATGTCATCCATATAGTGTACCACATAATGGTCAGTCTTACCTTCTCTCAATGGTGCGATGGCTTTGGCCACATACAGCTAACAAATGACAGGTGAGTTTTTCATACCTTGAGGTAGTACAGTCCATTGCCAACGTGAACTGGTTGAGCGTGGTTCACAGAAGGCACAGTAAAGGCAAATCTTTCTTTGTCGGCCGGATGTAAAGGGATGCTGAAAAAACAATCTTTGATATCAATAGTCACAATGGACCAATCTTTTGGTATGGCGGAACCCCAGGGCAGTCCAGGTTGCAGGGCATCCATTGCCTGTATCTGTTGATTTACAGCCCTGAGGTGATGGAGTAAGCGCCACTTAGTCTTATCTTTCTTTTGGATAACGAACACAGGAGCATTCCAAGGGCTTGTAGAGTGTTCCAAATGACCCACCTGTACGTTTCTTTCTACTAATCATTGAAGTGCACTTAGTTTTACTGAAATAAGTGGCCAGTGGTCAACCCACACAACTGAAGAAGTTAACCATGTAAGTTTTAGGGCTGGTATGTGTTTGGCAGTGGCCTCTAATCTAAATTTGTAATGCCAATTTTCATTTGTTGCATGCAGTCAAGGCCCAACAAAACTCCCTGGAAATTTGGTAATACTATAGGCTTTAGTATTGCAATCAAGGCCCCTTTCTTCTGGTCTTGGATTTTAAATGTTGTGTCAGTGATTGCTTTGTACACTGGTTTTTCTCCTCCGACACCTGGCACAAATCCCCCAAATGTAGTTTTCCACTGTCCTGGCCACCATTTTTTGCCCACAACTGTTATATCAGCTCCTGAATCAATTGTGGCCTGCAGCACTATTCTGTTCTTCCTGGGCGAGGCTGGCTCATCCAAACGGTGACCATGGCCTTATCGCTACAATCTAAAACGAGAGCCACAGTTCCTGGCCCTGAGGCACGTCTTGTGGACATTTGTGGGCATACTTGACTGTCACTTGGGGAGTATAGGAGAAGTTGTCTCTGATTTTTGGAGGTTACTTGCAGGGCATTGGAGGAGCCCGGCCCCCATTCCTGGCTCCTCCCCTTTCATTTACCTAATGTTTATACCAACAATCTCGTGCCCAATGACCTGTTTTGTCGCATACCCATCAAGGTGCAGTTATCAAGGAACGTGGTTCTTGTCGCTTCATCCGATGAGATCTTTTATGAACACTAGAGAGGTTGTTTTTTCTATATGATATAGGTTTTTCTGCAAGATGGATGTCACCTGGGGCATGTGTCATTGCCTCCTTTTGCACCACTTGTCCTAAGAGGGTGGGAATAGGTGTATTCAAAGGAATATCCTTTATAATATCCTTGATCATTAGATTAGATTGCTGTTGGATACATTCTATTATTACAGCTTCCTTAGCACCATCAGGTAAGTCTGATTCTGTGACCGCAGCGTGGAGCCTATTAACAAATTTCAAGAACGGTTCATCTTGTTGTTGCTTAATAGAGGTCTATAGGGGTTTTGTCTTTTCTAACTTAGCTATATCCATGAAAGATTTTTACCAGCTTCAGTAGTGGCAGTAAATTCCCTGGATCTGAGTTGTAATTGAGCAGGCGTTGTTGAAAATGCTCCCCATCCTGTAAGGCGGTCGAAAGCTGTCTCCATGTGAGGGGTGTTGTAGATCTACGGTTGTAGAGTGAAGCTTTACTCCTACTATTATACAGTCTTTCGGTACGAGCTGCCAATCAGTAGGGTGTTTTTGTAAACAAGAGGAAGCAGCCCCGCCCAGGATCAGACGTGTCAGTTCCAGTAGCAATATCGTCATTTCCTCCTTTTTTTTTTTTTTTTTTTCCCTTCCTCCCTTTCTAGCAACGCCCCTGCCTTTCCCATGTGATTGGATTTAGGACCGCTGTCATCTGACTCCACCTGAGTTTTTTGATGTTGGCAATGAGCAAACTGACTGCCAGATTGTTTTATATTGCAGGGGTCAGGAGGCTCTGCCACAGTCCAAGGGTTCACTTCCTCCAGAGGAGGGGCTGCACCCGGAAGCCAGTCGAGCAGGGGATCCGGACGGAGCCGCCCCTTTTTGCTCTCCTGCTGTTTTTGAAATTCCTGCATTTCTTGTTTACATTCTTGGATTTCTTTTCTCCACTCCTCATCCTCTAAGTCAGCCAGTTGTATTGCGGCTTTTGCTTTTTGTGATGTTCCCCGAGGGTATTCGGGGGGGGGTGCGGACGAACCGGAAGGGCTAGTGCCACTTCCGCTCCCTTTGGTCTCTTCAGGGGGTTTGCCTTCTATAGGCCACGCCGCCCCTAGCTTCATACCTTCCTCCTTAGAGGAAATATCTGCAAGGTCCTCTGTCTGAGTAATTTTCTCTGAGGAACCTTGCAATGCCCTATGCGCATCCTTAGATGCATGTTGTTCGGCTTGGGTGGCTTTCATCAGTGCATTTACTTTATCCCAAGTCATCAAATGCTGCAGATTTCCCTTTTTTTCCTGCTCTTTTAAATCAGCTTTTATCAGGGGGCACAGCTCAGGCTTCATACAATCTATCGGCTCAGCCAGAATACTGAGCTTTAATAATCTTTGTAGCATCTCTTTTAAAGCACTTGACTTTATAGAAGTCTTATATTTTCTGCTCCATATTTTTACCTTTATTGTGGCCTCAATGGCGCGTCGTGGAGTCTCCCGTCCTGCTTGGAGCTCCTTTGCCTCCTGCCATGTACCGCCAACAGCCACTGTCCGTACACCGGGGTCACCACTTATTGTGGTAAAGCATTAGCTGTCTTTTTCTATCTGCTAAGCCACAGGAATGCGGCATTCAGATCACAGCTAACCCTTGCAGGAGGTTAACCTCTGCGAGAAAGCAAGCACAAACACCAATATGGTGGATGCTATCTGTTCGATTTATTAACTGCACAATTGATTTATATACCCCCCTCTGTACATCGCGAGATCTTTAGTTCCCTGTACTTTCCATGCATCACGAGATCTTTTCATGTGCCTCTGTTTTTCCCGTACATCGCGAGATCTTACGAGCGCCTCCCCCTACACCTCTGTACAATATGAACTATTATGAAAAAACCCACTGGCCAAAACATATAAAGACTTGACAGCGCGGACAGCCCGGAGCAGCTCCCCCCTCTTCAGTCCCAAACAAGACACCCGCGGGGAAAAACAAAATGCCTGGCAAGGGAACAACAGCAACCAGGACTATGTACAGAGACAGCTGGGGAGCGGGCAGCCGCTCCGCACCCCCCAGACAGAAATAATGCGTGTGGGGATGGACACGGAGCAGACACAGAAGGAACACCCGAACAGAAAACTGGGGGATCAGCAGCTGTGGGAGCAAGGCATGGGTTGGAAACCCACGGGAATGATACATAAATAAATAAGTTATCCTGGCGGCTAGAACTCTCTCTCTAATATACAAATCCATGAAAATAAATACAAAAAGTGGAAAAAAGAAAAAAAGGTAAAACATCTGTAAGAGTTGGTCAGAAGATCAGCATTGTCTCAACATTGTCGTCAGGGACATGGACAGTGAGGTACCCAACAACGGCCTGCTTGGCCTTGACGATCCCTGGAGTGGGATGTGGTGCAGTGGCTCCAGAATGCAGAAGTGTGTGGCGCAGGCGGCGCTGGGCTGTTCCCCTGAGCGCCGACCGTGTGGCGCAGGCGGCGCTGGGCTGTTCCCCTGAGCGCCGACCGCGCGGTGCAGGCGGCGCTGGGCCTGGGCTATTGTTCGGTCCCTGGGCCCAGCCAGAGCTGTTGGAGGTAATTGCCACTGTCAAAAAAGATGGATGGCAACTCTTGCCATAACATCAATGAAGAAATCGTGAACCTTAGACAAACTTTGCTTCATTATAATTCCAAATCACACCTCCTGGTGGAAGGCTGCCCGCCTCCAAGACTGACCACGCCTCGGACGCTCCCCGCTGCGCATGTGCGATGGCCTCGCTTGAGAAGGGCGGAGACCCCTGAGGCAGAGGTGGGGCAAGGTGTGTTACTGAGCATAAAAGGATGACTTCAGGACAACGAAAATGGGAAGCTTCCCCACCAAGGACCATGACGGTCGATGACGCAGCATCAGCTGGACCCAGGACCATTGGGACGTCATGAGATCAGTGGTGGCAGCTATAACCTCTCTCTCTCCTCTCTCTCAAACTTAACTTTACTTTTTTCCTTTCTTTCACCCATCTCTAACTATCGCGTGCCACTTCACGGGCAACACAATGAAGTTTCACTGTTTTATTACTCCTATCACCTTTGGTGTTGGTCACCTTATTTTTCTTATTTTTGCACTTTCGAGATCGTAGCAAACGAACCATCACGAGTCCACTGAGTGGACCGTGACAAATGTCATCACAAACATCGTAGATCAAGCCTCGCTCCTATATAACTCTGAAGTCCTTTACAGCTCTGTTCATTTGCATTGGTCGTGCATTCGTGAGGGCACTGGGAAGCAAAGAAACCCAGAAAATCCAGGCGAGATGGAGGCACGGGAGGTGAGGGATCGCCAGCTTGGCTCCCAGGTGTCCTCTGACCCGTTTTATTTTTGAAAGAGGAAAAGGAAGCATATACCCAGGCGAGTCTGGGAAAAGCAGCAGTGTAGGAAAATGCAAGTATTTCCTCCAGCACAGTCCAGATCTCAGCTGAAGGCACTTGAGCACGGTGACAGGGAAGGAGGCAGTCATTTGGCCACAGTACCTGCCCTCCTCCCCAAGTCTTTCCCCTGGTGAAGCTTCTGTTTGCAATAAGGTCTCCAATCCTCTCACCATTCTGAATTCAGGTGCTCAGGAAGACGTTTGGGAGCCACCAAAACCAGATGGTTTGCAATAAGGTCTCCCCTCTCCACCAATGACTGAACCAAAAAAAAAAAAAAAATTTAAATTGCTGGCAAGACCAGCAAATGAGACAGGGTCATTCAGATGGAGCGTAGGAGAGCTGGGTTGGATGGTGGCCACCAGCACTTGGAAGATCAGGTCTCCAGCCCAGCTTCAGGACAGGATGTGCGTGGTCCCGATGATCCCTGCTCAGGCTACGGTGGTGAGGAAGCCTGGTCTTCTTGGCTTCTTATGGCCAGGAGAGGCCCGGAGCTGTTACCGGCCAGGGTCCCGGGCAAAGTGCGCAGGTGGGGTGGCTGCCATCTCCTAGGGGTGGTGAGCGCCTTGCAGCCAGGAGTGGTTGAAAATGTCCTCCAAGGATGGTCTATCAGAGGGCCGCAAGGACAAACACCACCTGATGAGATGCTGGCACTCTGGGGAGAGAAACCAGACACCAATGGTCAGAGAAGGCTCCTGTCCACCTTCCCCCACCGTCCGCAGTGCCTGGGCCATGCTGGGTGTGCTCAGAGCTACCCCCAAACCTCCCGATCCAGGAGCTGCTTTGGAAGAGAGCAGGATGGCAGGACACGTGCCACCTGCCCCAGCTGACCCCGGGACATCACCCTCCTCCACAGCCCTAAGAGCGGGGATGCTCGTGCGCCCGGTGCCATCTCCCAAACCTGCTGCCTGCCGGGTACTCACCGAGGGAGATCGGCTGGTGGAAGAAGAGCTGGCCCCTGACGATGTCCTCATCCTGCTCGAAGGGGACGTCCCCGCAGACCAAGTCATAGAGCAGGATGCCCAGGGACCAGACTGTTGCTGAACGGCCGTGGTAGCGGTGGTAGCAGACCCACTCCGGCGGGCTGTACTCTCGTGTTCCTGCGGGAGACAGGCGGAGCTCGTCAGGCGGATGCTGCCTGCTCCCAGATCCTCACCCGACCGTCCGTGGGGACACGGGGGCTGCACTGGTGGGGAGCGGGACGACGCACGGTGTGGCCCGCCACCCCCTCACCAACACAGGGCTCTTGTTCACAAACTTTGAGTTGTAAAAAACAGTCGCCGGTGCTGGAAGAGGGCAGCATGGGCCCAGGGAAGGCCCAACCATTACGTTAAAAAAAAAAAAAGAAAAAAAACCCCACGGGTGGGAAAAAAACATGCCTTCCCCGCTGCCTTAGCCAAAGAAAAAAATGTTAACAAAGCCAAGGCAAAC
>NW_020799332.1:0-5754 GCF_003259725.1 Athene cunicularia | reverse complement strand
TAGCTGCTAGAAGTTTCAGGGATGATCTGGAAAATGTTGCAAGTGCATTTGAAATGATGGTTAAGACTCAAAATCTAGATTGGCAGGATATAGAAGCAATACTACAAGCATTGTTTGACAACACTGAGCGGGATATGATCCAGAGGGTGGTGCGAACGCATCTGCAAGCTCAAATAGCCTCAGATGCATTACAGGGCCAAGTGGAACAGCACTTCCCTTCAGTTGACCCAAATTGGAACCCTAATAATCCAAACGATAGGGAAATGATTGGGTGTTACCAAAAATTAGTCCTATTTGGGATATGGAATGCAACTCCAAAGGCTGTTAACTGGTCCAAATTATATGAAATGAAACAAAATAGAGACGAATCCCCAACTGATTTCCTGAATCAGTTAAAAGAGGCAGCCAGAAAATATACCACTCTAGATATTGAATGAGAGGAAGGGACGGTGCAGCTGGCCTCTTTATTTTTGGGGCAGGCGTCTGACGACATCAGGTGGAAGTTACAGAAACTGCAAGGGGCAGAGGCTAGGGACTTAGGAAAAATGCTGGATGTTACTTGGATGGCATATTGGAACAGAGAGGAGGAGGAAAAGAAAACTAATGCTAAACTGGTAGCTGTTTTAGAAGATATTCAGAAGAATCGGGGAAATTTTGGAAATATTAGAGGTGGGATGTAAGGCAAAGGAAAACGGTGAGGATTACCAAACCCAATCGTGGGTCAGAACTAGTGTGCTTACTGTAAGAAAGAAGGACACTGGAAAAGAGAATGCCCAGCTCTAACGGGAAATAAGGAGGTGGCACCTATTATAGCATTAGAGGACTGAGGGGGACTGGAGCACTCTTCCCCAGCAGAGCCTCTGGTTACAATTGAGCTGGGAAACAAGGAGGTGGAGTGCTTGGTAGATACAGGGGCAACCTTTTCAGTATTGAATACAAAGAAACATGAGCTAGGGGCTAATATGATAAAAGTTATTGGTGCAACAGGAAAAGCAGAACAGAGACCATTCTTTAAGCCACTAAGATTTAAAATTGGAAAACAATGGGTAACTCATTAATTCCTTTACCTACCAGGAGCTCCAAAAGCTCTGATAAGTAGGGATCTGTTAGAAAAACTGGAAGCCCAAATCAAATTTAAAGATGGGGATGTAGAAGTACTGATACCAGAATCTAAATATGTTCAAGCTTCAATATTCTTGTCACAGGAGGACGAATTGGATAAAGAAGACATTCCAAGGGAAATAGAGGAAGCAGTAATCCCTCTCATTTGGGCTAGAGATGTACCAGGGAGATCCCAGAAGGCTGAACCTGTGAAAATAGGTCTAAAACCAGATTCAACGCCAGTGAGGTTGAAACAGTACCCCTTAAAAATTGAAGCTGGGCTGGGATTGCTACCTCTCATACAAAAGTTTTTAATGTATGGTTTAATAAGAGAATGTGAATCTAAGTATAATACCCCTATATTGCCAGGAAAGAAATCAGATGGAAAAACATATAGGATGGTTCAGGATTTAAGAGCCATCAATCGAATAGTACAGGATATCCATCCGGTCGTAGCCAATCCTTACACTTTATGAACTGCATTGACAGACAAACAAGGATGATTTACTGTACTAGATTTAAAAGATGCCTTTTTTTCTGTATTCCCATGGCCTCAGAAAGCCAGGACTTATCTGCATTTGAATGGGAAAACCCGGAAACAAGAAGAAAGACTCGGTATACCTGTGCTGTGCTCCCACAAGGGTTCAAGAACAGACCGACGATTTTTGGAAACCAACTAGATAAAGAACTTGAGGTTTGGAGGTTAGAAAATCGGGAGGGTATTGTTCTTCAGTATGTGGATGATATCCTAATAGCGGGAGACACCAAGGAACAATGTTTGCAATTAACAATTAGCCTTCTGAACTTCTTGGAGATGAGTGGCTACTGAGTATCATGAGAAAAAGCCAAAATTGCCCAAGAGACTGTAATGTATTTGGGGTTTGAAATTTTCAAGGGACATCAGCAGTCGTCAGCTGAAAGGAAGGAGGCCATCTGTCAACTCCCAGAACCCAAAACTATCCGAGAACTGCGAACCTTCCTTGGAATGACTGGTTGGTGCTATTTATGGATCAATAATTATGGACTAATGGTAAGACCATTGTATGAAATATTGAAAGCTTCTGCTGATTCCTGTTTAACATGGACCAAAGATGGGAGGAAGTCCTTTAAGGAACTAAAGCAGTCACTGTTAAGGGCACAAGCATTGGTGTTGCCAAATATTGAAAAGCCTTTCGAACTGTTTGTCCATGAAAAGAAAGGAATAGCCTCGGAGGTGTTAGCACAATTCCTTGGGCCCTTGCGATGAGCAGTAGCATACTTCGCCAAACAACTAGATACTACAAGTCAAGGATGGCTAGGATGCCTGAGGGAAGTGGCAGCGACAGTAATGTTAATTCAAGAGGCCTGGAAATTCACCCTAGGGCAACAAATAACAGTATATGTACCCCACATGGTAATTACAGTTTTATAACAGAAGAGAAATTATTGGCTGTCTCCAAGTCGGATGCTTAAATATCAGGCTGTCTTGTTAGATCAAGATGATACAAAACTGAAAACAACAGCTATACTGAATCCTGCTACCTTTTTGTCTGCTGAATTAAAGGAAGGAGAAGACTTAGAGCATGACTGTCTATGAACCATTGAGGAAGTATATGCCAGCAGAACAGACTTAAAAGATACACCTTTACTGGACCCTGATTATAACTTTACACAGATGGGAGCAGTTTTGTCGTGAATGGACAGCGTGTGTCCAGATACACGGTGACTACTGTGACTGATGTCATAAAAGTTGAACCACTGTCACCAAACGTATCCGCTCAAAAAGCTGAATTAATCACACTGACTAGAGCATTAGAATTAAGCAAAGAGAAGAAGGTAAATATCTGGACTGATTCAAAATATGTGTTTGGAGTAGTTCATGCCCATGGGGCTATATGGAAGGAACGAGGGCTTCTAACCTCACAAGGAACGATAATCCAACACAAAGAAGAAGTCCTAAAACTTCTCGAAAGCATACAATTACCTGCAGAAGTCGCTGTAATGTATTGTAAGGCCCATCAAGCAGGGGACAATGAACAACAGTGTGGGAATAGGTTGGCTGATGAGGCTGCTAAACGGGCTACACGAAAAGGCATCTTAACAGAAGTTCAGGCACTAGTTCCGGAACGTCAGTTAAGTTTACCTGAACAACCAAAATATGATGAACAGGATTTGAAACTAATTGAGAAATTAGAGGCTGAAAAGAAAGAAAATGGGTGGGCTGACACCCTCAGGTTTAGTAGTAATTCCCTTCACACTATTAAACCAGGTAGTGTAAAAAGAACACAACTCTGCCCATTGGGGTACTGAGAATCTTTTAAAACATTTACAGAAATTCATAATTGGCCGAAATATGGTAGATAGTGTAACATCAGTTACTGAGAGGTGTCAAGTCTGCTTTAAGAACAATCCTAAAACTCAAAATAAAATACACTTTGGAAAAATAACGGAAAGTGGAGCTCCAGGTGTGTATTGGCAAATGGATTTTACTGAGTTACCCAGAAAAAGGATTTTAAAATACCTATTGCTTTTAGTAGATACCTACACCAGATGGCCAGAAGCTTTTCCTTGCTGCACCAATAAAGCACGAAAAGTTGTAAAAGTACAGTTAAAAGTAATAATTCATAGGTTCAGAATTCCAATAGGTATGTCATTGGATAGGGGTCCTCACTTTATAGCATCTGTTATCTCAGGAATATCAAGGGTGATGAATGTCACTTGGGACTTGCATACCCCCTACCGACCACAAGCAAGTGGGAAAGTATAAAGAATGAACTGTACCCTTAAATTACAGATAAACAAATTGTGTCAGGAGACTTCAATGGATTGGACACAGGTTCTACCCCTGGCCTTGTTGCGAATAAGAGTCCAGCCAAGGGGTAGGCAATGACTGAGTCCATACAAACTCCTTTATGAAAGGCCGTATCAGATCCCAGGTTACCTGGAGAAATGAAAATCCAGGGAGAAAATTATGTGTTCAACTACATAATTCTACTGGGGAAAGTTATTCAGGAAATAAATAAATCTGTAGTAATGAATAAATCATTAAATCTTGATTCACCAGCTCATTTCTTCCAGCCGGGAGATTGGGTCTACCTCAAATCTTGGACATCTGAGCCACTACAGGAAAAATGGAAAGGACCATATCAGGTTTTGCTGACAACATACACTGCTGTTAAGTTAAACGGCAAGGACCCCTGGATACACTATTCACGAATCAAGAAAGCTCCAGCACCATGGACATCCCAAGAGGAAGCCCCTTTAAAGCTCTGACTCAAGAGGCGGTAACCGTTTTATTGTTACAGCTGGTGATGTATCAAAGGGGCACTTCACAAAGCTTGAGGACACTGTGGAATGATAATACCCATGTACAACTAATAAAACGAGTAGCATTGGCAATGAACATGAGCGAGTGCGGGGTATGTGCCAAATTTCCAAGGCACAGCTTGGCGACAAATCTTTCATTAATTGGCGTTCCTATTCCTTTCAATACTACCTGGAATGATCTCTGGGGTACTCCCAGGGATTATTTTAAGGAACAAAATGAAGACCCTCAGATTTGGGAAATTAGAGTTCCTAAACAGAAAGAGAAAGTTAAGTGTATGACAGATCGAAAAACTACCCTACAAGGTAATCTCTCAGTGGGAAATTATGCTCAGTGCAATTGGTATTTCCAGTTTCAATTCCAAAAGGGAAGGGTTGGTATTGGCTTTGTCAGAAAATCACTACCCCCTTGGTGGACCGGAGCCTGCACATTAGTAATAGTCCTTCCTCAAATTGTTTATTCCTTCACTAGGGGTTAGTGAGCTAGACAAAGATATAGTAAATATTTCTGGTGTAATGGAAGAAATTGGGAATGCCACAACCGATGTAATTGGAGCTTTACAGAGGGAAGTTACAGAACTCTCCAAGATTACTCTTCAAAATAGGATGGCTTTGGATATGATGTTTGCTTCACATGGTGGAGTTTGTGCAGTTGTAAATGCCAGCTGCTGTATTAGATAGATGAAACAGGAAGAATAAATGCAGGTTCAGGTATAATAAAACAACAAGTAGGCATATTACAGGCAGTGCAAAAAGATGATACTTCCTTTGAATTTGAAGAAATTTGTAATAAGCTCACTTCTTGGTTACCAAATTTTAAATGGTTAAAACAATTGCTTGCTTTAATCCTAGGAATCATTGTAATGACAGTAGTAACCTGTTTGTACAATGTTGTGATTGTTATACTCGTTGCAACAAATATGTATAACCCATACCATAAAGTTACCTTTAGGAGTGTTAATAAGTATTTGTAACTATTTGCTCACATGTTAGAATTAATCTTCTGTTTCATTAATGTTATTTTATGTTGCACCATATAAATTCTGCAACCATGAAGGGAAAGGGGGGAATGATATATGAAATGTTAAGAAATTTGGTACATAACTCCTAAGATGGTTGTAGTGGGCCTAAGACTTGTCTGTTTAAGCTAAGGAGTTTCTGAGCTTTAGGAACAAAGAAAGAAGCTCACATAAACATAGATAAAGGCCCCAAGGACAGAAGATGTGGAACCATGGTGACAGAAGGTAATGTGCATTGTATGACCCAAAGTATTAGGCCCAGGCCCTGGCAACAGAAGATAATGGACATCACACTTGAGATAAGGTGGACGATGAAGGATTTAGTCGGAGG
>NW_020799331.1:0-5809 GCF_003259725.1 Athene cunicularia | reverse complement strand
AAGTTGGGCTTTAGCATGAGGCATTTAGCTTTTTCTTACAACACTGAGGCTAGCAGCTTGTATGTGAGGTCACTGCTGTTGAATTTCATTCTACCACTGTATTCTGTGTCTACTGGCACATTATTATTTCTTCAAGTTCAACTGGCCAAGGATTATTTAATAAGTCTGAAGCTCATATGTTAAGCTTTTTAAGAGAGAAAAATATTTTTCCCTTGGATGTGTTACTGGGCCTGACTTTCTAGTGCACACAATTACATTACATTGTTTTATGCATGCTCATATTGTATATGCCCAGTTTAACACCTGACATGCAAATTTAAAATGTATTAGAAAAGGCATGCTAAAATATGTTTACATTTTTCTGTCAGTGGCCTGTTAGAAAACAATTGTCAGAGACAAAAATAAGAACCCAAGGTTAGCTCTGTTTATAATGTATTTTTTCAATTCATGTTTTAATCTGAATAATATTCTTGAACAGAGACATAACCTCTAAATATGCATCATGGAATTTAGGTTCACATAAACCCCAATTATTGGGTGAGCTGTGGCTGACGAATTCTTTGGACGTGATAGCAAAAAGGTAGCAAAAAGTACCTCTAACCTACATTTCCTGACCTTTGATTTTCACATGGCTGGAGCCTGACTCAGTCTGTGCAGAATGGCTTTTTAAACATTGTATGCTTTTTTTGTCATCAGAAAAGTTCTGTCTGACAAGCATGGAGCTATCTCCATCCTGCTTCTGGCATGATCCTATGCCACTTCAGATAAAATGACATTGTTATCTCAGCAGTCAGTGCATTTACTTACATATCAGAGCAATGCAAAAAAAAAACAAAAAAAAAAAAAAACAAAAAACAAAAAACAAACCAAAACCAGGCTGTAACTTAGTGTTTTAGAGTTTTAATGTTTTAGAGAAGGAGGAGAATAAAATAGGAAGAAAAATAAATATTAAAAGCAGAGAAGGAAAATCTTTTAGGATACTTTTAAGATGTAGTGTTGACTGTGATCTCTGATTACCTAAAGTTTCTAGAAGGTATAACCAACAAGACATGATTTGGAGAATTTCTTCATTGTGCCCAATTAATTTGGTCCTGATAAAATTAATTTATAAAATAGATCAAGAAAATCTTAGTGCTCAAATTCACCTTCCAACAAAGCTACAATTTAATTTAGTTATGGCCATGTTATTTTGCTGCTTTTCCACCCCTGTTAAGAGGGATTTAATTCCTGAAAGACAGGACTACAGAAACACCCACCCACTGAATGATATAAGGGCCTACAGTAACAGTTTGAACTGAGGTTGAAACTGCAACCTGATATGTGAAGGTTTTTGAACTCCATGAGTTCATCAGTCCTCTAAAAATTTTAGTTTTCTTAAAATATTTGTTTTAAGTGCAAAGTTATGTTTGTAATGCCTACTGAATTTAACAATCTGTGTTACAGTGTATGCTCTGCTTCTATTACTGGGTCTGCTGCCTTCAGTGTATGGCAAAAAATATAAAATATCTAAATTGTGCATTTGTGTTCTTAATCAATGTGTACAATTGATAATATTGATCACTGCTGAGAAATATTAAAGCTGTAAAAAGCATTCCTAATATTGAGGGGGGGTGTCAAAATTCTCATGAATGAGGTAGAGTGGCCTGTCAAAACATAATTTTCTGTTCTTGACATTGGATGATTTTTTGGGGCTTTTGCTGTGGGGAAAAAATGGTGCCTCAAAGGTAAGGGGATTTTTTTGTTCTTGTCGAAGCTGTTAATTTTCATCTAGCTGGAGCAATAGAATGCTTTTCTGTTTAATATGGATTTATAGGAGGCAAGGGACTAGAGATGAGGGAGATGACTTAGGATTCAAAACATTGCAAATGTTTGGCAGGTTTTTTTTAGAGGAAAGGAAAAATCTCTGGAGACCTTTGTTTTCTAAGGAACAATATTACAAAATCCATAGTTACACAATATAAATTGGCAAATGAAAGAAAAGATTAATGATTCTGGCAGCTGACTTTAACTGGCATATTATCTCAACTTTCTTTTTAATAATAGGAAAGACACTTTTCTTCCTTAAAACAAAAAGGGGGGGGTGGGGGGGGTAAGAACCCCAAGAAATTTCATCCCAACATTTACATATTGATATTTTGAAAGAAACTATGTTTATTTTTATATTTTCTGACTTCTAATTATGTAGGCAAGGGACGTCACTCATGCAATGATACTTAAAAAAAAACCCAAAAACAAAACCAAAACCAACCAAAAAACCTGAAGAAATCAATGTAAAGTTATAGTGCAGAGAGGACCCTCAACAAAATATGTTTGTAGAAAATGATACGCTTCTTAGGATACTGTGCATATTAATTTTGCTCACAGCCTTATGCTATCTCAATAACCAGGATGCTAGTTCCATTTCAATTTATATAATTCTGTGTATGACTTTGGTATTCTGTTTTAAGACTATCTCTCGTTACTGCTTTCAGATGTTGAAAGCATAAAGAAAATATGTACAAACCCTTTTCATCTTTATAAAACAAAACAGGAATATGACAATTCATATGATTAGCTTTTCCAGTAAGCAAGTACTGGTACCTATATACTGTACTCCTCTATGGAGTCATCAATCCAGGATCAACACTCAACAGGCTTATAAACCTGCCAACTCAGTTTGGCTTTAAATATAGCTCATGTCAGATTTAAAGTAGTAAGAGGCACATATAGTATTTTTTTCCATTTTTTACCTTCTTTCATTTGGTAAACTATGCACAGTTGAAAAAAGGTGACTTTAATCAGACTAAAATGTACCTTAGCAGCTTCTGCCTGACTCAGACCTGCTTCTGAAACACAACTGCTTCAGAAAACTAACACAGTACCAACACTAAGACAACCTGTTCTTAATCTCAAAAGTACATAAACGATGCTTAACAATTTATAAAGCCAAACCCAAATAATCGAGAATATCCAGGTTTGAACTTCAACCAAAATAAAACTTTAAAAAAAAGGAAAAATCTGTTAAACAGTAGAGAATCTCGCTTGCACAATTGTAGAAACATTTTTTTTCTGCTTTTAAATCCACATTGAAACAAATCTTTACTCTTGCAGGTGATTAGGTTTGCTGTATGGGGAAACCAGATGCGTGTATGTTTGTGCGTGTTCACCATTTCTCAGAAAGGTCAGCCAGGGCACGTCTGTACCTATGGTTACTTTGCTGTTTGTTTGGCCACAGAAGCCTGATCAAATGATGCTGAGATGAAACTACTGCTGCTTAGTATTGTTGATTTGGCCTTATTGCAGTTCTTTGTTTAGCAAAAGAGGTATTTTTTCTAGTTGCTAGCTGCTTTATCTCCTGTCCTTTTGCTTGACCTACTGCCTACAATCACGTATCTACATGCATGTATACAAGCATACCTTGTACGTAATTATAAACTGGCTAATGCATTGCACACAGCAGACTTTGAATCTGAATAATTGTCTGCAACTGCTTGCTAACTGGTTTCAAAATGGAATGGAAAAAACCTGAATAATCCATAGCTGCTCTTAAAATACTCCTAATGGATCAGATCTATTAGCTAAAAATGCTGTCAATGAGCCATTTGCAATGTGAATGGCTTCTTTTCTTTCTCCTATGATTAAATTTGGTTTGGCTGTTAATGCATCCATTCTTTCCTTCCCTCCAAATAGAAAAATCATTTACATAGTCTCATAGTTGTACACAAGGGAGCAAACAGAAAAGTCCAATGATTCATTCATCAAATGTCCACATTTGAGTGAGTAGTGAGTTCAAGTCATCTCAGTATGCAGTGATTTTTCTGAATTAAGCACTTAAACCAAGGAAATTAGAAAACAAGAAAAGGAATTAACCATCTTTTTTGAACTTATTTCCTTCCTTCCTTGTTAGGGATGAGCAACTCTTCCACTGTTTTCAGAGAGTTAATGTTATTTAATTCTCCTCCAGAGCTAGCATGAGGGATATGAAATTGAGTCTGAAATCTGTTTAAAGAATTCTGGCTTTTTCCATGTCAGAATAAGACAATGGTGTGAACATCACTGCCTTATTTTTAATCATGTTTGAAAAGTCAGACTGTATGAAGCAAAGCCAGTGACCTCCTTTACTACTTTTAATCCCTGAAAATAACTCACATGCCCTTCCTTCCCTCTTCCATGACTGCTATCTCTTCTCTAATGCACATTCTTTTCTTTTAAGACCCTTTCTAAGAGTATGGAAAAGTAAAAACCTTTTCACTTGAGAAATGAACACTAAACAAGCTTTGCAATACCAATACCTCTTTGGTAATAAATGTTTCATTTTGCAAATAGGTGAAATGAAATCCAGAGCAGTCAGATGAGTTTCCCAAGGTTTTATGATGGAGAAATTAATTTGGGTATAGGAACAAAAGCCTTCTGAACTCTAGTCCTTTATTTGATTCAAAATGTCTGTGTGCCTGCACATATAGTCAGGAACAGTATCAATGGTATTTGCAGATGTTTTGTTTCAAAATCTGCTGAAGGATCAACAGAAAATAGCACCAGAGAAAAGGTATTTGCTGCCTGGCTGAAGTCTGAAAGTATGATATCTAGTCTTGGGGTTATGGCGATGTCCTCCAAATTTCAATTCGTATTTAAAATATGTGTCCCCCTCCTGGAATCAGCTTTGACATATTCTAGTTTGACATATGTAAACATTTCCAAATCGGATATTTAAAGAGTGTGGTAATATAGAGGATTTATTGCTGTGCATATTTTATTATTTGATGCATTTGGATTCATTTTATTTGCTTTGTCTTTCATGTGTGAATTATGCCACTTTGTTTTGTACTACAGAAATGACAGCATCAAATGTATAGCAAGCAGGTTTCCATATGTCTTCTAAATGTTCTCTGACTTCACTGCTAAATAAGGGTAGACCTCTTTGGCTGGAAAAAATACAATAACTGTCTTGACTGTTTGATCTACCTATATCGAAAAAAAAATATTTAATTCATGGAGATTTGTGCCCTAAAGTCTTTCTGTGTTGCAGCTGATGACTTGTGCATTGTTACTGGGCATTAGAAAGGTGTGACATATTAAAAATTACAACCTGCTACACTGCTGCTGTTTCAAATTTCACAAGCAGCTTATTTCCTACCTCCCAACGTAACTGCTAGGGAGGGAAGCAACCTAGTTGAGAATTTATCTTCTCTCTATAAACCTAGAAATGAAGTTATAGCTGGTAGACACATCTGTATGCATGTGTAACTTTGTACTGGTTATACAAGTGGACCTCAGCGAGATTTTCAGTCACTAGAGAAAAAAATATTAGCTATATCCTTCTACTCCCAGAGGATAGTTGGAGTAAATTAAGAGTAATGGCAGCCTTTGCATCTCTAAATGTTTGTGCTGTTTATCAATTTTCTTTGAGCATTCTTCTGTACAGTATGAATTTCATTTTGTCTTGGCTTCCCGTTTCCTGGGATGTTTTGCTGCAAAGGAATTCTAGCTTCTTACTCAAATTTAAAAGCATTGCTTAGGATGGCCATTTACTGTCAAATGCTTTTCACATTATTGTCATTTGCAAAATGGTTTGAAGACACGTTTCTCAGAACAAGACTTCTTATTTGAACTTCTGATCTTTCTGTGATCTGTAAATCATTAATGGCCTTCATTCAAAGAGCTTCCTTAAAAATAAGCTATTGACTAAGCTGATGCCTCCAGATTTCTTTCTTGTCCTGTATTCATGTTCCTTCAAAAATTTTCTCAGTTCATTATGAAAAATCAAATGATCCTTTTATAAGACTTTCCCACTAGCCAGCTCTAGAGCTGTAAGGCTGGGAACAAAACCAAA
>NW_020799330.1:3452-5882 GCF_003259725.1 Athene cunicularia | reverse complement strand
TAGCCCGGTTCAGCCTGGTTGGGGCTTAAATTGATTTGGACCCATTTGGCCCAGTTCAGCCTTGTCTGGGCTTGGACCAGCTCAGCCCGGTTTGAGCTTGTCCCAGCTCAGCTGAATTTGGTCCAGTTCAGCCCGGTTTGGCCCAGTTTAGCCCAGTTTGGGTTTGGCCCAATTCAGACCCACTTTGGCCCAGTTCAGCCCAATTTGGCCTGACTCAGCCCGGCTTGGCCCTGTCTGGGCTTGGACCAGCTCAGCCCAGTTTGGCCCAGTTCAGCCCGGTTTGGGTTTGGCCCTGTTCAGCCTGGTTGGGGCTTAAATTGATTTGGACCCATTTGGCCCAGTTCAGCCTTGCTTGGGCTTGGCCCAGCTTGGCCCAGCTCAGCTCAATTTGGGCTTGGCACTGCTTAGCCCAATTTGGCCCGGTTCAGCCCAGTTTGGGTTTAGGCCGGTTCAGACCCCTTTGGCCCAGTTCAGCCCAATTTAGCCTGACTCAGCCCGGCTTGGCTTTGTCTGGGCTTGGACCAGCTCAGCCCAATTTGGCCCAGTTCAGCCTTGTTTGGGCTTGGACTAGCTCAGCCCGCTTTGGCCCGGTTCAGCCCAGTTCGGCCTGACTCGGCCCGGCTTGGCCCGGCTCAGGTCACTTTGGGCTCGGCCTAGTTCAGCTGAATTTGGCCCGGTTCAACCTGGTTGGGACTTAAATTGGTTTGGACCCATTTGGTCCAGTTCAGCCTTGTCTGGGCTTGGCCCAGCTCAGCTCAGTTTGGCCTGGTTCAGCCCGGTTTGGACTTTAACTGGTTCAGACCCATTTGGCCCAGTTCAGCCCAATTTAGGTTTGTCCCACTTTAGCCCAATTTGGGCTTGGGCCAGTAGAGCTCAATTTGGCCCATTTCATCCCAGTTTGAACTTGGCCCAGTTCAGCCCTGTTTGGGCTTGGACCGGTTCAGCCCCATTTGGCCTGGTTAATCCAAGCTGGGGTTTGGTCTGGTTCGGTGCAGTTTAACTGGTTCGGACCCATTTGGCCCAGTGTGGGCTTTGCCTGGTTTGGCCCCATTTGGCCCAGTTCAGCCCAATTTGAGCTTGGCCCAGTCTGGCCCCTTTTGGCTCGGTTTGGGCTTGGCCCAGTTCAGCCCAGTCTGGCCTGACTCAGGTCAATTAGGGTTCGGCCCAGTTCAGCCTGGATTGGGCTTGGTCTGGTTTGCACCAGTTTGAACTTCAACTGGTTTGGCCCCATTTAGCCCAGTTAGGTCCAGTTAGGGTTTGGCCCAGTTCAGCCTGGTTTGGGGCTTGGTCTCGTTTGTATCTATTTGGCCCAATTTGAGCTTGGCTCTGTTCAGCCCAGTTTAGCCCAGTTTGGGTTTGGCCCAGTTTGACCCAATTAGTGTTTGGTCCAGCTCAACCTGGCCTGATCTTGGCCCAGTTTGGCCCCATTCGGCCCAGCTTGGCCCAGTTCAGCACAGTTCCGACCCGTTAGGGTTTGGCCCATTTCGGCTTTGCTTGTTCTTGGCCCAGTTTGGCCCAGTTAGGACTTGACCCAGTTTGGCCCATCTAGATCTTAGCCCAGTTTGGCCCAGTTAGGACTTGGCCCAGTTTGGCCCAGTTCAGCTCATATTGGCCTGGTTCAACCCAGTTCAGCCCAGTTTGGTCTGTTTCAACCTGACCTAGCCCAGTTCAGCCCAGTTCAGCCCAGTCTAGCTCAGTCTCAGCCCAACCCAGTCCAGACTTGTCCCAGTCCAGCCCTGCTCAGCCCAGTCTGGTTCAGCTTGGCCCAGTTCGTCCGAACCCAGTTAAACCCAGCCCGAGTTTGTCCTGACTCAGTCTGGTTTGGCCCCGGCTGGCCCAGATTAGCCCAGTTCATCCCAGTTTGGCCCACAGTGGGCTCCCTCTCTCTTGGCCCAGCTTAGACCCGGTTTTGAGTTTGATCTGGTCTTGCTGACCTTGTCCCCAGTATGGCCCAGTTCAGCCTGGCCCAGTTTGGCTTGGGCCAGTTCAGTTCATCTTGGTTGGACTGGACTGGGTTGAGCCCCAACCTGATCCAGTTTGGCCCAGTTCAGCCCCAGTCCAACCCAGTTTGTCCCCAAAAGATTCGATCCCAGCCCAGTTTGGGCTGGTTTGGCCCCAACCTGACCAGTTTGGCCCAGTTTGGCCCCAACCCAACCCAACCCAGTCCGATTTAATCCCAACCTGGTTTGGTTCAATCCTGGCCCAGTCTGGCCCAGTTTAAACCCCAACTCAACCCATCCTATCCCAGTTTAACCCCATTATGACCCGGCCCAGTTTGGTCCAGCTTTGGACCAGTTAGGCCCAGCCCTGGCCCTAACACAACCCAGTTTGGTCCCAGTCCAACCCATTCTGTCCCAGTTTAGTCCCAGTCCAATCCATCCTATCCCAGTTTAGTCCCAGTCCAACCCATCCCAACCCAGTTTAGTCCCA
>NW_020799330.1:0-2301 GCF_003259725.1 Athene cunicularia | reverse complement strand
TCCCAGTCCAACCCATCCCATCCCAGTTTAGTCCCAGTCCAACACATCCCATCCCAGTTTAGTCCCAGTCCAACCCATTCCAACCCAGTTTAGTCCCAATCCAACCCATCCTATCCCAGTTTAGTCCCAATCCAACTCATCCCATCCCAGTTTAGTCCCAGTCCAACCCATCCCAACCCAGTTTAGTCCCAGTCCAACACATCCCATCCCAGTTTAGTCCCAGTCCAACCCATCCCATCCCAGTTTAGTCCCAATCCAACCCATCCCATCCCAGTTTAGTCCCAGTCCAACCTGTCCCATCCCAGTTTGTTCCCAGTCCAACCCATCTCAACCCAGTTTAGTCCCAATCCGTCCCATCCCATCCCAATTTAGTCCCTGTCCAACCCATCCCATCCCAGTTTAGTCCCAGTCCAACCCATCCCAACCCAGTTTAGTCCCAATCCATCCCATCCTATCCCGGTTTGCTCCCAGTCCAACCCCTCCCATCCCAGTCTGGCCTTGCTGGGACCTGGCCCGGTCAGGCCCGGCTTGGGGCTCACTTTCCCTCTGCCCCTCCCCCGCCCCGGGCAGCTCCTGAAGCCGCTCATGGAGAAGCGTCGCCGCGACCGCATGAACCGCAGCCTCGACCGCCTCCGGCTGCTGCTGCTCGCGGCCACCCGCGACGAGGTGAGGCCCTGTCGCGACTATCGCGCCTCTATCGCGACTATCACAGCTCTATCGCGGCTCTATCGCGACTATCACAGCTCTATCGCGGCTCTATCATGAATATCACAGCTCTATCGTGGCTCTATCGTGACTATCACAGCTCTATCGTGGCTCTATCGCGACTATCACAGCTCTATCGCGGCCCTGTTGCGCCTATCACAGCTCTATCACGGCCCTGTTGCGCCTAGATTGTGACTATTACAGCTCTATCGCGACTATCGCAGCTCTATCGTGGCTCTATCACAACTATCGTTCCTCGATCGTGACTATCACAGCTCTATTGCTACTATCGTGGCTCTATCGCGGCTCTATCACGACTATCGTGGATCTATCGTGGCTATCGCAGCTCTATCACGGCTCTATCGCGACTATCGCAGCCCTGTTCTCAGTTTTAACACAGCCATATCACGGCTCTTCGCAGATTTATTGCGACTATCACGACTATCATGACTATTTGGGCTCGATAAGGGCTCGACTGTGACTATCGCAGCTCTGTCGCAATATTATCGTGATTATCACGGCCCTGTCGTGGCTTTATCGCGACACCTGTGGCTCTGTCGCAGCTCTATAACGACCTTCAGGGCTCTGTCGGGTTCCATGGCAGCTCTCTTGTGGCGCTATCACGATTATTGTGACTGTCACGACAGGTGCGGTCCTGTCGTGACTTTCACAGCTCTGTCGTGGCTCTCAGGGCTCTGTCGTTCCCATCCCACCCTTCCTCGTGACGCTGTGGTGACTCAATCACAATTATTTGGGGGCTCTGTCGTGACTCTGTCGTGACTCTCGGGGCTCGCTCAGGGTTCTGTCACGATTATCCGTTGCGATTAATCACCTCGTTCTCTTGTCGCGGCAGCTTTGTCCCGCTGCCTCCCGCCCACCAGGGGGCGCTGTCGCGGCTCAGTCGGGACATTATCGGGACACTGTTGGGGACATTATCGGGGCACTATCGCGATACTATCGGGGCTCTATCGGGGGGCTCTCGGGTCGGTGTCGCGACGCTCCTGGGGTGTTACTGGGGCACCATCACGACCCCCCCGGGATGCTCCTGCGGCTCCGGGCGCTGCCGGGGAAGTCCCGGGGTGCAACGTGGGGGCACAACTGGGTCACGCTTGGTGGTCTGTCAGGACGCTGTCGCGACACTATTGGGGCGCCACTATTGGGGAGCTCTATCGGGACACTATCGGGACACTATCGGGACACTGTTGGGGAGCTCTATTGTGACACTATCATGACACTAATGGGAAGCTCTTTTGTGGCACTATCATGACACTATCGTGACACTATTGTGACACTATTGGGGAGCTCTATCATGACACTATCACGACACTATTGGGAAGCTCTATCGTGAACACTATTGTGACACTATTGGGGAGCTCTATCATGACACTATCGTGACACTATCACGACACTATTGGGAAGCTCTATCGTGAACACTATTGTGACACTATTGGGGAGCTCTCGTGACACTATCATGACTCTATTGTGACACTATCGTGACACTATTGTGGAACTGTATCGTGACACTATCGTGGTACTATTGTGACACTATCGTGACACTATAACGGCACTCTGGGAGCTCTATCGTGACACTATTGT
>NW_020799329.1:0-5940 GCF_003259725.1 Athene cunicularia | reverse complement strand
CATTTTGGGGGAGAAAAGAGGAAAAAAAAAAAAAAAAGGAGCAAAAGTCACCCTGTGAGTGTAAGGCTGGGGTGGGGGGAGGGAAGGGCTGCACCCATGGGTGCTGCAGGTGCTCAGATCAACTTCCAGCTGAGAGAGGTAAAAAAACCTGACTCAAGGAGGCGTCAGTTTTGTCAGAAAAAGCCCAGTTTTTGGGGAGAAAACGGTCCAAAAGAGGCAAAGTCACCCCTTAAAAGAAAGGCTGGAGGGAGGGAAGGGCTGCACCCATGGGTGCTGCGGGAAAGTGTTGCACCCGTGGGTGCTGCGGGTGCTCATATCAACCTTTCAGCTGAGGGATGTTAAAACAAACAACCCAAGGAGGTGTCAGTTTTGTCAGGAAAAAAAAAATAATAATTGGGGGGAGAAAAGAGGCAAAAAGAGGCAAAGTCACCCCGTGAGTGTAAGGCTGGTGTGGGGAGAGGGAGGGGCTGCACCCATGGGTGCTGTGGGTGCTCAGATCCGCTTCGAGCTGAGGGACGTAAAAAAACGACTCAAGGAGGCATCAGTTTTGTCAGAAAAAGCCCCGTTTTGGGGAGAAAAGAGTCAAAACGAGGCAAAAGTCACCCCTTAAACATAAGGCTGAGGTGGAGGGAGGGAGGGGCCGCACCCATGGGTGCTGCAGGCGCTCACATCATCTTTCAGCCATGGAACATATAAAACCAACTCAATGAGTCTGCAATTTCAGCAGAAAAAGCCCCATTTTGGGGAGAAAAAGCGCAAAAAGAGGAAAAGTCACCCCTTCGAAGAAAGGCCGGGGGGAGGGAGGGGCCGCACCCATGGGTGCTGTGGGCACTCACATCACCTTTCAGCTGAGGGACGTAGAAAATCGATGCAAGGAGGTGTCAGTTTTGTCAGAAAAAGCCCCTTTTGGGGGAGAAAAGAGGCAAAAAGAGACAAAGTCACCCCGTGAGTCTAAGGCTGGTGTGGGGAGAGGGAGGGGCTGCACCCATGGGTGCTGCAGGTGCTCAGATCAACTTCCAGCTGAGGAACATGTAAAACCAACTCACCAAGGCCTCAATTTCAGCAGAAAAAGCCCAATTTTGGGGAGAAAAGAGGCAAAAAGAGGTAAAGTCAGCCCTTCGATGAAAGGCTGGGGGGTAGGGAAGGGTGGCACCCATGGGTGCTGCAGGCGCTCACATCATCTTCCAGCTGAGAGACGTATAAAAACAACTCAACAAGGTGTCATTTTCAGCAGAAAATGCCCCATTTTGGGGCGAAAAGAGGCAAAAAGAGGCAAAGTCACCCCTTTGAAGAAAGGCCGGGGGGAGGGAGGGGCTGCACCCATGGGTGCTGTGGGCGCTCACATCACCTTCCAGCTGCGGGACGTAAAAAAAAAGACTCAAGGAGGCATCAGTTTTGTCAGAAAAAAGCCCCGTTTTGGGGAGAAAAGAGGCAAAAAGAGGCCAAAGTCACCCCTTAAACATAAGGCTGAGGTGGAGGGAGAGGGAGGGGCAGCACCCACGGGTGCTGCGGGCGCTCACATCACCTTACAGCAGCGCTGCTTGGCCGCCGGCGTCTCCTCGGCCGGCGCCGTCAGTTTGAGCAGGGGGGGGTCACCGGTGCCGCCGGTTCCGGCGATTTGGGGGATGGTTGCCACGGGGTTCCCGGCCCCGGGGGTGTCCTCGGGGCGCGGGCGCTGGAGTTTGGCGGCCGCCCGGTGCCGTTTGAGGTCGGCCAAGGTGTGGTGGGATTTGTCCCGGGGGGGGTCCGTGGCGGAGGAGGCACCAGCGCCGTGTTTTTTGGTATAAAGAGCCGCGCCGTTGCGTTGTGGCGGCGGTTCGGGGGGATCCGGTGATTCGGTGGGATCCTACCGCAGGGTGAAAATTAAAAAAAAAAAGAAACACATGTCATGGCAACGCCGGGAGGAGAAAAGCGGGGGGGATCCTCACCCAAACCCCCGGGGACTGACGGGGAAGCGGCGGCGCAGGTCGGCGTCCGTCTGCCGGTCCTCGTCCTCGCTGTCGCGGCGCTCGGCGCGTTGCCAGACGATGGCTTCCCGCTCATGCTCCTTCCGGTACAAATTTTTTTTTTTTTTTTTTTAATTAATTTTGAACCGGCGCGGCGGTGAAAAAATAAATTTGGGGTGTCCTCACCCGCGGCTGCCGGCGCTGGAGGTGCGCCGTTGGAGCAGGGATTTGTGTTTGTCGTGGGATTTCATGACGGCGTCGTGTTTGTGTTTCAGTTCCAGAAGTTTGGCTCGAATCTCCTCGTCGCCACAGACGTCTGCGCCGGGGCCAGAGGTGTCACCGCGGTGAAAGGGAGGTGGAGCGGGGGGGAGAAGACATTAAACCCCGCGGCAGCGTTTGGCAGAAATGAGAATTGACCCAAGAAAATAAAACAAAATAAAAAAATTAACCGGCAAAACTCACCCAAGGGGGTCTCGTCCAGCACTGATTTGCTGTTGAGGTCGGCGCCGTGAGCCACCAGCAGCTCCACCAGCGGCACCTGAGCGGGCAGAGGGACGTGCAGGGGGTGAGGGGAGGCAAGAATCTAGTAAAGGTGGCAAGAAGCTGGCTGGGGCGTCAAAAAGCTGGTAATGGTGGCAAAAATTTGGCAAGGGTGGCAAGAACCTGGTAAGGGTGGCAAGAATCCGTCAGGGGCGGAAAGAATTTGGTAAGGGTGGCAAGAATCTGATACAGGTGGCAAGAACCTGGCAGGGGCGGCAAAAATCCAGCAGGGGCAGCAAAAATCTGGTAAGAGAATCTGGCAGCGGCAGCAAGAAGCTGGCAGGGGCGGCAAGAATATGGTAAGGGTGGCAAAAATCTGGCAGTGGTGGCAAGAAGCTAGTAATGGTGGCAAAAATTTGTCAAGGGTAGCAAGAATCTAGCAGCAGCACCAAGAATCCGGCACGGGTGGCAGAAATCTGGCAGAGGCAGCAAGAATTTGGTAAGTGTGGCAACAATCTGGTGGGGGTGGCAAGAATCTGGCAGGGGTGGAAAAATCTGGTAGGGGGTGGCAAGAATCTGGCAGGGGTGACAAAAAGCTGGTAAGGGTGGCAAATATTTGGCAAGTGTGGCAAGAATCTGATGGGGGTGGCAAGAACTTGGTAAGGATGGCAAAAATCTGGCAGGGGCAGAAAGAATCTGTCAGGGATGGCAAGAATCTGAAACGAGTGGCAAAAATCTGGCAGGGGCGGCAAGAATTTGGTAAGGCTGGCAAAAATCTGGCAGTGGTGGCAAGAATCTGGCAGGGGCAGCAAGAAGCTAGTAATGGTGGCAAAAATTTGTCAAGGGTGGCAAGAATCTGGCAGCAGCACCAAGAATCCGTCATGGGTGGCAAAAATCTAGCAGGGGCAGCAAAAATTTGGTAAGGGTGGCAAGAACTTGGCAGGGGCAGGAAAATCTGGTAAAGGTGGCAAGAATCTGGCAGAGGTGGCAAGAAACGGGTAAGGGCAGCAAAAATTTGGCAGGGGTAGCAAAAATGTGGCAGGGGGTGCTGCCTGCACCCACCTGTCCCCAGCAAGCGGCGGCGTGCAGCGGCTCCCAGCCGTCCTCGTCCTTGGCGGCGACGCCGGCACGGTGCTCCAGCAGCAGCTCGGCCGCCTCGGTGTAACCGTTGGCCGCCGCGATGTGCAGCTGCCGGGGACGGGGAGACGGTTGGGGACAGCTCCGGTGGCGTTGTCACCCCCTTCCTCCCCAAAATGGCATCCCCCGCCCCCCCTGCCTGTCTCTGCCCGTCCTACCAACGTGGCGCCGTGACCCCGCGGCGCGTCCAAATCGGCTCCCGCCTGCACCAGCTGCCGGATCTCCCGCACCATGTCGCGCTCCGTGGCGGCACGAGCCTCCTCGATCTTCTCCTGAGTGATCCCTAACGGGGAGGGGACACACACAAGAGGTGACAGTGGAAAGGGGACGCCCCGGGGTCCTGCCACATCCCTGCCTTCAGCCGGTAACGCTCACCCTGCTCCGCCATGGCCGTTTCGATGCAATCGAGGGTCACCTCGTCCTCGCAGAGGTCGTAGGGCATGTTCCCGTCCGAGTTGACAGCCAAAAGGTTGGCGCCGCTGTTTTAAGGAAAAAAAAATAAGGAATCAGGACCAACCCGTGGCACCCCGGGGCCTCCTTTTACCCGCTGTGGTACCGTCGGATGAGGAGCTGGACAAGGCGGAGGTGGCCGCAGGTGGCGGCGGCATGAAGCGGCGTCCAGAGTTCGCTGTCGCGGGCATTGACGTCGGCACCGGCTTCCAGCAGCACCGTCACCACGTCACCGTAATCATCTATGCAGCACTGGGGGGAAAAAAAAACACCGGCGGCGGTTATAGGGAGGCACCAAAATGGGGGAAAACCCCTTTTTTTGCAAGCGCCGGGGTCACTGTTCGATCCACAACGCGGTGTCACCGGAAGGAACCGGGTAAAAGCGGCGTTACCTGGTGCAGCGCGGTGAGACCGTCCTCGTTGCAGAGGTCGGGGCTGACGCCGCTCTGAAGGAACTGCCGGACTGCGGGGGCCAAAAATAGTGGAAAAATAAAATTAAAAAAAAAAAAATTAACCAGGGTCACAACTTGGAGCATCCCCCCCGTGTTATATTTTCACTGGAGCGTCAGGATCCCGCCGCACCGCAGACACTGTCACTCGTGTTGATGGAGGCTGGTTCATTTTGGGGGAAATTTGGAGGTAAAATAAGGATTTACGTCACGGGTTTAACCCCCAAACAGGGTGATTTTGGGAGTCGGGGGGTTGAAGGCTTCCCAAAGCCCCGAAAGCAGCATCTCTGCCGTGCCCAGCGGTGTCCCTCACCTTCCTCCGCATCGTGCCGGGCGGCTGCCTCCAGTAGCTGGACACTGGCAGGGAACGTCACCCTCTTCCCTTGGCTGTTGCTCTTCCTCCTCCTCCTCTTCCTCTCAGCTCCGCTCTTCATCCCCTGCATCTCCTTTTCCGTCTGTGCCCATTTTTTCAGCTGCTGGGCCCGGCGTTTCTG
Source organism: Athene cunicularia (assembly GCF_003259725.1). Classification (NCBI taxonomy): domain Eukaryota; kingdom Metazoa; phylum Chordata; class Aves; order Strigiformes; family Strigidae; genus Athene; species Athene cunicularia. The sequence goes on along the minus strand of NW_020799329.1, from coordinate 984 downwards.
AGCGTGTTTCAGCCGTTCCGGCGTGCTCAGCCGCGCCACCGCCGGCATCTCTGCCACCAGCTCCGGGTGCTCGGCCATGGCGAGGGGTTTTGCCGGAAAACGGGGCGAATCCCACCGGGAATGGGGTACGGAGCCACCGGCTCCCTCACCAGCATCACCCGCGGCCCCTCAGAACGGGGAGGGGGGCGGCTTATCCCTGTATCCCGGCGCTTTCCCAGAGCTTCACCGCAGGCTCGAGAGACAGGAATCGGCGTTTCGGTACCATTTCCCCCTCCCCGGGTGCTCCCTGCCCTGGCTTTAAGCACCCAAAATCCCCCAAAATGGGGTCTGTGGGTCCCGCTAAGCCTCAGCAGGGGGCAATCCCTGGCAACTTGGGGCAGAGTCACTCAGCGACAGCGGATCCAAAGGCACGGAGGAGCAAAGCTGGAGAAATCCCCTCAGTCCAATCCCAAACGCATGTTTGTCCACTAATTATCCCAACGAGCTTTTGCTTTCCCGTCCTCCGGAAGCATTTGTCGGTCATTCAGCTCTGATCTCACAGAAGAATCGATCATCCAGCTCGGAAAGTTCCCAGGACACTGGCGGCTTCTCGGGATAACACCGCGCCGGGGCTGCGGATTCTGCCGGGATGAGCTTGGCGTGGCGAGGCGAATCCTACGGGGAAAACCGGCAAGAAATCATGAAGGGAGAGGGAGAGGCTCGGTAAGAGCCGCCCCGTGCCTAACCCACCGCTGGTTTTGCCGTTAATCCAGGATTAACCTACAATCCAAAAAGAAGCAAATTCCCGCAGGCCTATCGCCGAAACGCCGGTAACCTTGAGGGGTCACCCCCCCCCCAGGGCCTCACCGGGAGGAATCACCGATTCTCCACCGGTTGAGAGGATCCCCGGCACGTCCCGGTGAGAATCGCTTCGCCGGGAGTTGCCGGTTGGGCACGGTTAAACCGGGAGAACCACAGCCCAGCGCCTCGCCCCGAAGTCGGCAT
>NW_020799328.1:0-6026 GCF_003259725.1 Athene cunicularia | reverse complement strand
TAATTATAGCAAGTAGAATATGAGCAAAGACAGCGCTGGACGGCAGGGGAGTCTGCGCTCCGCCAACTGCCGTGCTGAGCAGTTGAAACAGTCCCTTTTTATACATCTTTACTTCCGTGTTCATGAAGTAGTGAAGGTACTCTGCGCATGCTTCAGTTGTTGTTAGGGGGTCGTTTTCTGCCTCTTGGTGGTCGTTGAGGCCGAAGTAAGAAGTCTTCCTCCTTTGTCCCATAGTTGACCCCTCACTCATATGTCCTTATATGGGGTTGTTTGTCCTGTTTCTGTCGGTTCCTGGACATCTGACGGTTATCTTGCACAAGTGGTATCTGGTTTAGTTTGTGTAAGCGATTGTGGTTATCTTATCTTACACAAGCAGTGTCTGGTAGCTGTTTGCATAAGTGATTTCATATCTTTTGTTGCCCTAACCTTTACATTGAGCTTAACATAAATCTTAATAAACAATACCCTAGTCCATAGTTTCTCACATTCTCCAAGATCATTTAGTTCCTTCTTGAGTCAATTTCTGAGTGGATCTTGTATGAATTCAGGAGATTTTGGTCACAGATTATGAGGAGGCAATGAGTTGAATTGCACCTCTTGGTATTCTTTATCCCAAATGATTTTGATTAAAAGGTGGTGATCTCTGGCTAAGGATTAGACTACTCTGTAAAGAAACACTGAAAGTTGTGTTTTGTGAGGTTTTCTGCTCTTCTGCCTAAAGCAGGGTGAGGGCCATGATTAGAATAATTCACAGTTTGAATGCACTCACGGGAGTCCTTCCCTTGCAACTCATCAGGCCTCCTAATGGTCCCAGCAACTTGCAACAAGTGCAGTTGCTCTCAAACGAGTATTAAGACTCTTTCCTGGGAAACATGAGGCTAAAACCTCTTATACACCTGTTTAAAAGTTTGTGTCTGGCTTCACTAAAATGCTTAAATCTTCCGTAAACATATGTGCATCTGTGTTAGACAGAGCCAGCTGGGTTACATCTTCACCATTTAAGTGTGGATGCATGCTCTGCACTCAGGTGCACAAAACAGTTTTTCTATGTAAAGAACTTAACTGAACTACAGTGGACTTAGCCTCATGGAACTTCTGTTGGACTGTTTGCCTTACTTCTGCCTGAACACTTATTCCTCTACTTGCTATCCTTTCAACATTTCATGTTACAGTAGGGTTAATGGAATGGACTCAGGGCTGGAAGAAGCTCCTGGCAATGTGTCTTTGGGAGAGGATTCCCAAGTTTCAGAATAAATTCTTGGGCAAGAAGGTTCAAGGGTTAGGTAAATAACAGGAATTTTTTCTGCCTTCACAATAGCTATTAACCATTCATGCAGAGAAATTTTTTCTGTTACATCTTCAATGATTGCATTGCACTGATGCATTGATTGAATGATTTTATGTTGCTCTGTTAGAAACTGAGCTGTTCTAGCTTTTTCTAGATAATTTTCTAAATCCTTCTGTTTCTAATCGCACTTTTCCAACATCCAACTCTAGCTGTTTAGTTTGTAAACAAGATCTAAGATCTTCCTCTCTTCTGATTAAGGTAGTGTTTTCTTCAGTTAATTTGGGAATTTAATTTTCTGGGTTTCTTTTTCTAAGTTCTTTACCTCCTCAAATTTTATTCTTGGGAAATCCCATGAATGATACAAGGCATACAAAAAGGTCCAAATGGCACAAGCTCTGTTTTTACTGCTTTTCAATTTTGCTGATTTACAATGATTGATGTATGCTTCACAGGCAGCAAAGATGGGTTCTGCTGCTTTAAAACAGCCAATGCTCCAAGGGTATTTCCTTTGTTCAGTCATGCACTTACAGAGATTGACAACATCCATTTCCTCAACATATTTTTTAGAATAACCTGCGTGGTCTGTTTTATCTTGTGCACTTCCCGTACTGCCTTTACACAAAACTAAATTTTTACACACTAAACCTAAATTACAAGCCTGCTACAATTACACTGTTTTCTATAAGAACCAATTCCAGATACGCTCTTCTTCAGTTGCTTCTGAGCATCCAGGGAGTCAGACCAAAATGTGCACTGCTGGTGAATGCAGTTACCATCCTCACACATCAGCCTTTCAGTTTTACCGCAGAACTTGTCTCTCAGTTTAACAAAACAAACCAAAACCGGGATGTGGCTGCTTCTTGAATGAAATACTGTTTTGTGTCCAAACAGGTGTTGTCTTGTTCTGAAGTTGTCAGACCAAATGTAAAATCACCAAAGAGTAATTTCTGGAGGGATGTCTGTGCCCAGGAGCAAGGACTGCTTTCAGTCCTACACAAACTACTTAGAGCGTAGTTCTTTTATGCTGATAGGAGAAGGGCAATTTAAAGGGAAACTTTAACTACCGTTAATCCTCGGCTGCCTCAGGGTAGCTGTAGATGTCGTCTTCTCCCGAGAACAAAGGGAGATTTCAGAGAGCCATTGCCTTGGAAAACCCTCACAGAGCAGGATCATCAATTGCTAACAACTCTTTCAAGAGCTATCCATTCTTCCTAGTTCTCTGTGGGTAGTGGGAATCGTCCACAGAAGCAGACTGCATTTTCATTCCTGGAATGAGAAATGCATGATCATGCATTCCCATCCCATGCCCATCACAGGTGGGATGATCCCTGAGCTGCATGGCAGACTTCACTTGATTGAGAAGCATTTGAGATTGGCTGCCCATCAAGGTAATTTGTTCTTTCTTCTGAATTGCTAACAGCTCCTGCCTGACTTGTCTGTAGGTATGGCAGGACAAACCTAACTGTTTAACACTTGCAGCTTTGGATCTGACCTTCTGCTTCAGCCAGACTGGGTTGCCTGAACACAACCTTGGAGCTCTGCTCTGCACTACCCCCAAATCATATTAATTCAGATTATTTGAGGAAGTGTGGGTGGTTGTGTTTGTACTGTACAGAGAAGCCCAAGAGTCTGCAGCTACCTGACAGGTAACTAGCATTTCACGTGACTAGGTGAAGTGTTTGTAAGTAATAGAGGCCCTCAGATGTTGACAAAAGCTGACATGTGGAGTAACGACTTTACAACTAGCAAGGTTATAAAGAAGGTATGTTTATTCAGCACTGGGTACATGGGGGTTTGCTCCTCCATAAGTGTGCACCCCTTGGAGTGAAAAGCGGCTCCTTTGTGTAGCGTAAAGTGTTTACATATTCATTATAATTCTGAGAATAGCGAGAGATATTACAATTAGTTTTGAGAAATTATTAACATAAATGCTGCCCCAAGTCCCTCTCTGTTGCGCCTGTGCAGTGGCTCCTGGTGGTCTTGGGTGGGGGTCTTCAGGATGAAGACTGAAGATGCCTCCTCTTCCTCTCATGACTTTTCACCCAGTTAGGTCTTCTTCTCCATTAGTCACTTTCACTTCAACATTTCCATAGAATTGACAACTCAGCATTTGTTTGTGATAGGTGGTAAACCGTTTGTTCATCAAATTCAGTGAACTGTAATATGAACTATTGCATATTGTGTAATACTAACAGCAAATGCTTAATTGCACTAACATGATAGTGTAAAAAAAAAAGTGACAGGAAAGGGGAGGGGGGAACAACAAGAGAGGAAGCATCTGTACGTCAGAAGATGTGGAGAACTGCAGGCGCATAATTGAATAAAACAGGAGGATGTTCACGACCATGAATCTCATTATGCAAAGAGATTACTGGGCCTAGACTGATAAGAACACTACAAACTCAGAGGATCATCACATTCCAAGCGAAAGGTGAAACGTACACTGTGAGGAGGACCTACGGCCTTCCTCCCAGAAGACCACCCCCCACAATTTGAAGACCCCTGACGGTAGATTTAACAACTTCTGCGCAAGCGTAAAGGATTGATAAGCTAATTACCATACGATGCGGGAGTGGGCGGGTTCAAGTAATGAATATGTATATGTGTATAATGACTATGTAATACTTTGTAGTATAAGACTGAAACAGAGTGCCCTGGAGGGTGCGGTCCGTTGTTGGAGCAGGAGACTCCCCGGCCGCCCAGGGCTGTTTTCCTTGTTGCCGCTTGCTAAATAATAAAGAAATTGGGAACTCTGACTCAGCTAATTTTAAGAAGTCAGTTTATAACAAACTGGTGCCATGACTCAGATCGTGGTTTCCTGGCAGAGTCTCATATGGGGGAGGCGCCCCGCTGAATTTCAGTGGCCCCTGCCTGCGGACTGGTCTGCCGGAGCCCCGACCGAGGAACCCTAAAATTCGGCAACAAGCAAAAGAACACCAGTTAACCCCATAATCTTTGTGCACGAAGTCCCGAATGAAGACGCACAGGGTTGCGTGAGTATAGGCTGGTTTTCCATTCAGTTGGGGTTGGGTTGCCTGGAGTGTGGTGTGTGAGACGCCCAGCAGGGCGAAGCGAGTGCGGACCCCTCGGTAGTGCAGTTCCCATATCCCACGAGGGACTGGGCCACGAAAAGGGGGAGTAAATTGTGTGAGTGTGTGCAGACACTCCAGAAGATGGGACAGAAGAAGAGCAAGCCTTCTGATGCCATGGGTGGTGTGGGAACCCAGGTGAGGTACCCTCAGATGCCACCGGATAGCCCTTTAGGATTGATGTTAAATAACTGGGAAAATTACCCCTTCTAGGCAGGGTAAGGACAAAGTAAAAATGATTTATTATTGTATAGAAGTTTGAGAAGGTAAACAAATCAGGGGCGACCATTTCTATTGGCCTGGTTTTGGGTCCTTTGAAGAGTGGGTCTGCCAAACTTTAAACATTTATGTACACCAGAGGAGGCTAAACCCTCTAATATGAGGGAATAACCTTGCTTATCAAAAGGCAAAAAGAACAGCTCTGTTAGATGCCTTAGACCGAGGGGAAAAAAAAAAAATCACCTCACGGTCTGAAAAAGAGATGAATGAACAAGAAACCTGCAACCGGACAGATCTTGGCTCTGTTCCGAATAGTGAACAGGAATTTACAAGTCTGACAAAACCAGCAGCCAGACCATTGCATCCAACAAAGGATATAGAGATAAGCCAGGATATTTATTACCCCGAAAATGAGGGGGTGTATTTAAGACCATTAATTAAAATGGAGACCACCGAGGGTCAGGGTGGAAAAGCTCCACAAGTCACCTTTTGATCTACACCATACCCAGCGACTGAGCTTGCAAAAATTCAGGGGAAATATACCAGACGAGCTCAGGAAACAGACTGAGTATGTGTGGAGGGTATCTTTGACTGGTGGTGACCAAATTTTGTTATCAGAAGATGAGGCCCAGGGGTACTGGGGGCCAGGGGTTTTCTTAGTTACTGATGACCAGAGAGAACCGTGGTTGTTAACGAGCTGCTTATTGGGCTGGGAGTCTGGACACCTTGGAAAGGAGGGATCCAGTATGTATTGAGACCCCAACCATAAATCATTTGACTGAAAGTCTGCAGAAGGCTGCTTGTCCCCAATTAATACATGACAGGCGTTTGGTTCTGCAGCTGCCTGCCCTGATGCTAATAATCGGTAATCCTGATCAAATGACTCCCCTGATTCAGGGCTTGCCGGACTCTTTTGAAATCACGTGCAGTACAATTACAAGATCGTTTGTGGAATGCATTAGCCTCACAAGGGGGGAGACCCCATAACTTGGGAAGAGATCGCTCAGGACTTAATAAATTATGGCCGGAGAATGGGCCTTTATAGGGGAACGGGTAAACCTAAGCACTCCTTACACAGAATGGAAAAGCAGGAAAATCTGTCTTCTTCCCCTCCACAAGTTTTAAGAGCAAAGAGAAACCTCTTGTGGACTGAGGGCATGAGACGGGGGATTCCCCGAGAGTTAATGCATGATCTGCCTACTACAGTTAAAAAAAAAAAAAAAAAAAAAAAAAAAAATGCTCCCTTAAAACTCCAGTTATTTTTCTAGTAGATATGGGTGCTCAGTTCTTAGCACTCCAAACTGATATTACCAAGCGGAATAGCATAATTGCTGGCAAGAAGCAGATTTGGGTTACAGATGTTTTTGGGGACTCTAAGCCACAGCTGACTGCTCAGGTGAAGTGTTGGTTACCTGGGAATGAGACTGCAA
>NW_020799327.1:3683-6112 GCF_003259725.1 Athene cunicularia | reverse complement strand
CTGGGCTCTGGACTCGGCTCGGCTCTGGTCTAGCCTCTGGACTCGGCTCGGCTCGAGGTCGGCTCTGGGCTCGGCTCGGCTTTGGGCTGGGATGGGGGATCGGCACTGGGCTCGGTTCAGGGTCGCCTCGACTCAGCGCTGGGCTCTGGGTTAGGCTGGGCTAGGCTGGGCTCGGCTCTGTGCTCGCCTCGGCTCGGCACGAGGCTCGGCAAGGGAACAGGCTCGGGGCTCGGCTCGGGTCTCGGATCGAGGCTCGGCTCTCCTCTGGGCTCGGGCATCGGCTCTGGGCTCGGCTCGGCTCTGGTCTGATTTCGGGGCTCGGCTCTGCTCGAGGCTGGCTCGGGAACGGGCTCTAGGCTCGGCTGGAGGCTTACCTCTGGGCTCGGCTCGGCTCTGGCCTCGGATAGGGATCGGCTCGAGGCGGGGCTTGGGGCCGGACTCGTGGTTCGGCTCGGCACATGGCTCGGCTCGGTTCGGGGCTCGGCTCGAGGTTCGGCTATGGTCTCGGCTCGAGTCTAGGCTTGATTCTAGGCTCTGGGCTCGGCTCGGCTCTGGTCTGGGCTCGGGGATCCTCTCTGGGCTCGGTTTGGCTCAAGGTTGGGCTCGGGGCTCGCCATGGTGCCGGCTCTGGTCTCTGCTCTTGGCGCGAGGCTCTGCTCTGCTCTGGGGTAGGCTCGGGACTAGGCTGGCCGCGGCTCGGATAGCCACTCGTCTCGAGGCTCGGCTCAGGGATCGTCATGGCTCTGGGCTGGTCTCGGGGTTCGGTTCTGGGGTCGTCTCGTATTGAAGTAGGGCTCGGGGCTCGTCTTGAATCTCGGCTCTGGGCTCGGCTCGGCTCTGGGATGGGCTCGTGAAGAGGCTCTGGGCTCGGCTCGGGTCTAGGTTGGGCTCGTGGCTCGTCTCGAAGCTCGGCTCTGGGCTCGGCTCGGGTATAGGCTCGGCTCAGCAGTCAGCTCTGGTCGGCTCGGTTCTCGTCTCGGCATTCGTGGGTGGGCTCGGCACCTCTCGGCTCTGGGCTGGGCTCAGGGTTAGTCTCGGCGCTCGGCTCGGGTTTGGGCCAGTGGCTCGGCTCGGTTTGGTCTTCGTCTAGACTCGGCTCGGATCGAGGCTCGGGGCTCGACTCGTCTCTGTTCTTGGTAAGGCTCGAGTCTAGGCTCTATGCTCGTCTCAAGTCTAGGCTCGGGAGTCGGCTCTAAGCTCGTCTCTGGGATCAGCTCGGCTCAGGGATCGGCTCAAGACTCTGATCAGGGTCGGCTCTGGGCTCAGCGCGACTCGGCTTTAAGCTCGATTCGGGGCTCGTGTCCGGGTTCAACTCGAGGATCGGTTCTGGGCTCGGCTCGGGCATAGGCTCTGGGCTCGGCTCGACTAGAGGCTCGGCACGTAGCCGTGCTCTGGTCTCGGCTCGGCTAGTCACTCGGCTCTGGTCTAGGCTCTGTACTAGGCTCGGCTCTGGTCTGAGCTCCGGAATCGGCTCGTCTCGAAGCTTTCTCTGGGCTCGGCTCGGCTCGGCTCTGGGCTCGGTTCTGAGCTCGACTCGGCTCTGGACTGGGCTCCGGGATCGGATCGAGGCTCGGTTTAGGGTCGGCTCTCGGATCAACCGGCTCGGTTCTGGGCTCGGCTCGACTCGGCTGTGGGCTGGGATCTCTGGTCGGTTCTGGGCTCGTCTCGACTCGAGGTTGGACTCGCGGCTTTTCCCGAGGCTCAGCTCTTGGTTGGGCTCTGTGCTCGCCTCGGCTCGGGGCTGGGTTTCGGGATCGGCTCAGGGTCGGCTCTGGGATCGGCTCGACTCGGCTTTAGGCTCGATTCGGGGATCGGCACTTGGCCAGGCTCTGGGCTCGTCTCGTCTCGTGTCGAGTTTGGGCTCGGGGCTCGTCCTGAGGCTTAGACCAAGGCTCGGCTCTGCTGGAGGCTCGGCACGTAGCCGGGCTCTGGGCTCTGCTCGGCTAGTCACTCGGCTCTGGTCTGGGCTCTGGGCTCGGCTCGAATCTCGGCTCTGGGCTCGGATCGTCTCTGGTCTGGGCTCGAGGATCGGCTCGAGGAACAGTTCAGCGTCGGCTCTCGGCTCAACCGGCTCGACTCTGGGCTCGACTCGACTCGGCTCTGGGCTGGGATCTCTGATCGGTTCTGGGCTCGTCTCGAATCGATGTTGGACTCGCGGATCGGCTCGAGGCTCGGCTCAGGGATCGGCTCTGGTCTCGGCTCGTGTCTAGGTTGGGCTCGTGGCTCGTCTCGAAGCTCGGCTCTGGGCTCGGCTCGGGTATAGGCTCGGCTCTGCGGTCAGCTCTGATCGGCTCGTGTCTCGTCTCGGCGTTCGTGGGTGGGCTCGGCACCACTCGGCTCTGGGCTGTGCTCAGGGTTAGTCTCGGGGCTCGGCTCGGGTTTGGGCCAGTGGCTCGGCTCGATTCGGTCTTCGGCTAGACTCGGCTCGG
>NW_020799327.1:0-3633 GCF_003259725.1 Athene cunicularia | reverse complement strand
CTCGGCTCGTCTCATCTCGGCTCTTTGCAAGGCTCTAGGCTAGGCTCTGTGTTCGTCTCAAGTCTAGGCTCGGGACTCGGCTCGAAGCTAGTCTCTAGGATCAGATCGGCTCAGGGATCGGCTCAAGACTACACTGAGGGTCGGCTCTGAGCTCTGGACTCGGCTCGGCTCTGGTCTCGGCTCGGCTCGAGGTTGGCTCTGGGCTCGGCTCGACTCGGCTCTGGGTTCGGCTCGTCTGTGGGCTCGGCTCGGGGCTCGGCTCAAGGCTCGATTCAGGGTCAGCTCTCGGCTCAAACAACTCGGATCTGGGCTCGACCCGACTCGGAACTGGGCTGGGATCTCTGATCGGTTCTGGTATCGTCTCGTCTCGAGGTTGGACTCGCGGCTCGGCTCGATGATCGGCTTGGGAATCGGCTCTGGTCTCGGCTCGGGTCTAGGTTGGGCTCTTGGCTCGTCTCGAGTCTCGGCTCTGGGATGGGCTCGGGTATCGGCTCGGCTCGGCGGTCAGCTCTGGTCGGCTCGGGTCTCGTCTCGGCATTCGTGGGTGGGCTCGGCACCACTCGGCTCTGGGCTGTGCTCAGGGTTAGTCTCGGGGCTAGACTCGGGTTTGGGCTCGTGGCTCGGCTCGGTTCGGTCTTCGGCTAGACTCGGCTCGGGACTCGGCTCGGCTCGGACCGAGGCTCCATGTTTGGCTCTGTACACGGCTCGATTCTAGGCTTGATTCTAGGCTCTGGGCTCGGTTCGGCTCTAGTCTGGGTTCGGGGATCCTCTCTGGGCTCGGTTTGGCTCGAGGTTGGGCTCGGGGCTCGCCATGGTGCCGGCTCTGGTCTCTGTTCCGCACATGACTCGAGGCTCTGCTCTGCTCTGGGGTAGGCTCGGGACGAGGCTGGGCTCGGCTCGGATAGCCACTCGTCTCGAGGCTCGGCTCAGGGCTCGTCATGGCTCTGGGCTCGTCTCGTATTGAGGTTGGGCTCGGGGCTTGTCTTAAATCTCTGCTCGGGGATCGGCTCGGCTCTGGGCTGGGCTCGGGGATCGGCTCGAGGCTCGGTTCAGGGTCTGCTCGATTCAGCGCTGGGCTCTGGGCTCGGCTGGGCTCGGCTGGGCTCGGCTTGTCTCTGCTCTGGGCACGGCTCAACTCGGCTCGGGGCTGGTCTCGGGTTTGGCTCTGGGCTCTTCTCGTCTCGATGTTGGGCTCGGGACTCATCTTGAGGCTTGGCTCTGGGCTCGGCCCGGCTCTGGGCTGGGATCTTGGATAGGCTCTGGCTCTTCTCTGGTCTAGGTTAGCGTCATGGCTCTGTTCGAGGCTCGGCTCTGGGCTCGGCTCAGCTCTGGGCTGTGCTCGGGGATCGGCTCGAGGCTCGGCTTGGGGCCTGGCTCTGGTCTCGTCTCGGCTATGGGCTGGGCTCTGTGCTTGTCTCGGCTTGACACTGCCTCTGGGCTTGGCTCGTCTCGGCTCTTGGCAATGCTCGAGGCTAGGCTCTGTTCTCGTCTCAAGTCTCTGCTCGGGACTCATCTCGAAGCTCGTCTCTGGGCTCATCTCGACTCGGTTTAAGCTCGATTCGTGGCTCGTGTATTGGTTCGACTCGAGGATCGGTTCTGGGCTCGGCTCGGATATATATGCTCGGCACGTAGCCTGGCTCTGGGCTCGGCAAGGCTAGTCACTCGGCTCTGGTCTGGGCTCTGGGCTCATCTCGAATCTCGGCTCTGGGCTCGGATTGTCTCTGGTCTGGGCTCGAGGATCGGTTCGAGGATCGGTTCAGCGTTGGCTCTCAGCTCAACCGGCTCGGCTTTGGGCTCGACTCAACTCGGCTCTGGGCTGGGATCTCTGATCGGTTCTGGGATCGTCTCGACTCGAGGTTGGACTCGCGTCTCGCCTCGAGGCTCGGCTCGGGGATCGGCTCTGGGCTGGGCTCGGGTATAGGCTCGGCTCGGCGGTCAGCTCTGATCGGCTCGGGTCTCGTCTCGGCGTTCGTGGGTGGGCTCGGCACCACTCGGCTCTGGGCTATGCTCAGGGTTAGTCTCGGGGCTCTGCTCGGGATTGGGCCAGTGGCTCGGCTCGGTTCGGTCTTCGGCTAGACTCGGATCACCTCGAATCTAGGCTCTGGCTTCGGATCTGGGCTCGGCTCGGCTCTTGGCAAGGCTCGAGGCTAGGCTCTGTGCTCGTCTCAAGTCTCGGCTGGAACTCTGTTCGAAGCTCATCTCTGGGATCAGCTCGGCTCAGGGATCGGTTCAAGACTCTACTCAGGGTCGGCTCTGAGTGCTGGACTCGGCTGGGCTCGAGGTTGTCTCTGGGCTCGGCTCGGCTCTGGGTTCGGCTAGGCTCTGAGCACGGCTCGGGAACCGGCTATGATTTTGGCTGGGGTCTAGGTTGTGCTCGAGGCACGGCTCTGGACTCGGCTCGGCTCAGCTCTAGCATGGGATCGCGGCTCGTTTCAGGTTTCGACTCGGGGCCGATATCTGGCTCGGCTCGGCTCTTGGCTCTAGGCTCTGCTCAGCTCTGGGCTGTGCTCTGGGCTCCGCCCGGTCGGCTCAACGATTTGCTCGGGGTTCGGTTCTGGGCAGGGGTCTGGGCTCGGCTCGAGGCTCGGCTCGGGACTCGGTTTTGCGTTCGGTTCAGCTCGGAGCGGATCTGGTCTCGGGGATCAGCTCAGGGCTGGTCTCGGGACTTGGCTGCGGGCTCGTCTCTAGGTTCGACTCTGGGCCGTGCTGTGGGCTCGGCTCTGGGCTCGGCTCGGCCCCGCTATGTACTGGGCTCGGCTCGGCCCCGCTCTGTACTGGGCTAGGCTAGGGGTTGTCTTTGAGTTCGGCTCGGCTTTTGGGGTTTTTTGCTCTTTCGGCTCAGGGCTCGGTTCGAGTCTCGGCTTAGATCTTGGCTCAAGTCTAGGCCTTAGGCTCGGCTCGGCTCTGGGATCAGCTCAGGGTCGGCTCTGGGATCGGCTTGGCTAGGCTCTGGGCTCGGCTCGACTCGGCTTTAGGCTCGATTTGGGGCTGGTCTCTGGAATGGGTTCTGGGCTCATCTCGTCTCGAGGTTGGGCTCGGGGCTCGTCTTGAGGCTTGGCTCTGGGCTCGGCTCTGGGCTGGGCTCGTGGATAGGCTTTGGGCTCGGCTCGGGTCTAGTTTGGGATAGCGGCTCTGGTCGAGGCTCGGCTCTTGGCGCGGCACGGCTGGAGTCTCAGCACGTGGCCGGGTTCTGGGCTAGGATCGGCTCTGGCCTCGGCTCGTCTCGGCTCTGGGCTGAGTTCAGGGCTCGGCTCTGCTCGAGGCTAGCTCGGGACCGGGCTCTGGGCTTGACTCGACGCCTACCTCTGGGCTCAGCTCGGCTCTGGTCTGGGATCGGGGATCCTCTCTGGGCTCGATTTGGCTCGAGGCTCGGCTCTGGGCTCGGCTTGGCTCTGGACTGGGCTTGGGGATCGGCTCTGGGTTCTGCTCAGCCATGGGCTGGGCTCTGGGCTTGTCTCGGCTCGACGCTGTCTCTGGGCTTGTCTCGTCTCGGCTCTTGGCAAGGCTCGAGTCTAGGCTCTGTGCTCGTCTCAAGTCTAGGCTCGGGACTCGGCTCGAAGCTCGTCTCTGGGATCGGCTCAGCTCAGGGTCGGCTCTGGGTTCAGCTCGACTCGGCTTTAAGCTCGATTCGGG
>NW_020799326.1:2586-6131 GCF_003259725.1 Athene cunicularia | reverse complement strand
TTACGTTGCCAGTTGTTCTGCTTCCATTGCTGCAGCCATTTCCACAGGGTATTTGCTACTGCCCATGAGTCGGTGTAGAGGTAGAGCCTTGGCCACTCCCCGCTCAGCAATATCCAAAGCAAGCTGAACGGCTTTCACCTCTGCAAACTGGCTCGATTCACCCTGTCCCTCAGCAGCTTCAGTGACTCGTTGTGTGGGACTCCATACAGCAGCCTTCCACCGTCGATGTTTTCCCACAATACGACAAGCCATCAGTGAACAGGGCATATCGCTTTTCCTCATCTGGCAGCTCGTTGCATGCTGGGGCCTCCTTAGCACATGTCACCTCCTGTTCTGTTTACATCCCGGAATCTTTGCTCTCTGGCCAGTTCGTGATCACCTCTAGTATCCCTGGGTGGCTGGGGTTCCCTATTCGAGCTCGTTGTTATCAACGCAACCCATTTACTCTACGTGGCATCTGTTGCATGATGCGTGGAGGAGGCTTTTCCTTTGAACATCCACCCCAGCACCGGCAGTCGGGGTGCCAGGAGGAGTTGTGTTTCAGTGCCGACCACTTCTGGGGCAGCCCGAACTCCTTCGTACGCTGCCAGTATCTCCTTCTCAGTTGGTGTGTAATTAGCCTCAGAGCCTTTGTATCCCCGGCTCCAAAAGCCTAGAGGTCGGCCTCAGGTTTCCCCAGGTGCTCTCTGCCAGAGGCTCCAGGTAGGGCCATTCTCCCTGGCTGCGGTGTAGAGCATGTTCTTAACCTCCTGCCCTTCTGTGACTGGCCCGAGGGCTACTGCTTGGGCAATCTCTCATTTAATCTGTTCAAAGGATTGTTGTTCCTCAGGGCCCCATTCAAAATCGTTCCTCTTACAGGTTACGTGGTAGAGAGGGCTCACAATCAGGCTGTAATTCGGGATGTGCATCCTCCAGAACCCACAGCACCCAGGAAAGACTGTGTCTCCTTTCTAGAGGTTGGTGGGGCCATGGCTGTTATCTTGTTTATCACCTCCATTGGGATGTGGCGACGCCCGTCTTGCCATTTTATCCCTAGGAATTGAATTTAGCTTGCAGGCATCTTAACTTTCTTTTGCTTAATTGCAAAGCCAGCCTTCAGGAGGATTTCAATGATTTTCTTCCCTTTCTCAAAGACTTCCTCGGCTGTGTCCCCCCATACAATGATGTCATCAATATACTGCAGGTGTTCTGGAGCCCCACCTTTCTCCAGTGCAGTATGGACCAGTCCATGGCAAATGGTGGAGCTGTGGTTCCACCCCTGGGGCAATCGATTCCAGGTGTACTGAATGCCTCTCCAAGTGAACGCAAACTGTGGCCTGCACTCTGGCGCTATCGGAAAGGAGAAGAATGCATTAGCAATGTCAATCATGGCGTACCACTTGTCTGCCTTCGACTCCAGTTCATACTGGAGCTCCAGCATGTCCGGCACTGCAACACTCATTGCTGGCGTAACTTCATTCAGGCCACGGTAGTCCACAGTTAGCCTCCATTTGCCATTGGGCTTTCTCACTGGCTATATAGGGCTGTTGAAGGGGGAGTGAGTTTTGCTGATCACCTTCTGGCTCTCTAGTTGACGGATCAGCTGATGGATGGGGACCAGGGAATCTCGGTTGGTGCGGTACTGCCGCCGGTGCACTGTCTTGGTAGCAATCGGCATTCGCTGCTCCTCAACCTTAAGCCGCCCCACCACTGAGGGATCCTCTGAGAGGCCGGGTAAGGTGGACAATTGTTCAACCTCCTCCAGGGCAGCCACACCAAAAGCCCACCGGTACCCTTTTGGGTCTTTGAAGTACCCTCTCCTGAGATAGTCTATGCCCAGGATGCACGGGGCATCTGGGCCAGTCACAATGGGGTGCTTATGCCAGTCCTTCCCAGTCAGGCTCACTTCAGCTTCCAGTAGGGTCAGCTGTTGGGATCCCCCTGTCACTCCGGAGATGCAGATGGATTCAACCCCACAGTAGTTCGATGGCATCAGGGTGCACTGTGCGCCAGTGTCAACCAAAGCCTTATACTCTTGTGGGTCTGACGTGCCAGGCCATTGGATCCACACTGTCCAGTAAATCCGATTGTCCCTTTCCTCCACCTGGCTGGAGGCAGGGCCCCTCTAATCCTGCTCATCATCACTCACTTCTTAAAAGAATGATTTACTGGTCTCCTCAAGAGGGTCAGACATGACGTTCACCATTCTATTCTGTCTGGGGTATTTCTGACTGGACACTGGAGCTGCGTTCTTCTTGGAGGACTCCCCTTTGGTGATGGCCTTCCCTTTCAGCTGCTCTACTCATGCAGCTAGGGCGGCAGTGGGCTGTCCATCCCACCTCCTCATGTTCTCTCCATGGTCACGGAGGAAAAACCACAGGGTGCCTCGTGGTGTGTACCTTCTGCTGCCTTTCTCTTGGGTGGCGAAACGTTTACTTCTAATGGCTGAGACATTAGCCCGTGCAGGTGGAATGTAGGACATGTCCTCTTCCATTTTCTGGATCCTCTGAGACAGTTACTCCACAGCTGAGACCAGGGAATGTTGAGATGAGGGGAGATTTCTTTCATATTGCCGGAGCTTGCCAACCACTCCATCCACTGTTAGAGTCTGGGTGTCTGTCCACCAGGACACTATTGCCAATGCTTTCGAGTGTGCTTCTGGTGCACTCTTCAGGAACTTTCGCCACATCAGGTGTGTGCAAGGGGCCTGATCTGGGTCCATGGGTGACTGATCATCATTCAGATCACCATAGATCATCTCAAACACAGCCAGTTCCCTGAGGTTCTGGATGCCTTTCTCAATGCTGGTCCATTTGCCCAGCTGACATAGGATATCATCCTTGTAGGGGTGCCTCTCCCTCACACTGAACAGGAGTCGCTTCCAAAGGCTGAGGGTTTGAGTCTGCTTCCCTATTTCCCTATCAATGCCAGCATCCTTGGCCAAAGATCCTAGCTGCCCGGGCTCTCTCCCCTCCATCTCAAAAGCACTGGCTCCATTGTCCCAGCATCGGAGCAGCCAGGTGCAAATCTGCTCGCCTCCCAGGCGGCCAAAATCTCTCCGCATATCTCTCAGCTCAGTCGGGGACAGAGATCGGACGATCACCTCTGGTCCTTCCTCCTGTTCCCCTGATGGGCCTGGCTCATCCTCATCCCTCACTCTGCGAACAGACTTTCTGGTATATTTTGTTTTCTGTATCGGGGCGACTGACACTGGCAGTGCCTGGCTCTCTGGCTCAGTCACTGTGCTGGTGGAGGCGACTGAGACTGGCTCTGCCTGTGACCCCGGTTCAGATATTGTTTGTGTGGCCTTTTCTTCCCTTTGAGGGCAGTGGGTGGTATTAAAGAGGACACGGTATGCATGGGCAAGTCCCCAACACATTGCAGCGATTTGTGTCTCCTGGGTTTTGCCAGCTTGGTAACACACCCTTTCTAAGCACTCCATCAGCTTCTCAGGGCTCTGCATTTGCTCAGGAGTGAAATTCCAAAGCATTAGGGGTGCCCACCGACTCAGGCCTTTGCCCATCTTTTCCCACACCCCTTGCCACTCACTATTATCCTGTCTCTTA
>NW_020799326.1:0-2536 GCF_003259725.1 Athene cunicularia | reverse complement strand
GGCTAAAATAACAAGAAATTTAATACAGCAGAGTGATAGAACAATCTGAATAACAACAGTATCAATGGTAACAACAATAAACAGCAATAACAGTGAGCAAGACAAACGATATACAGAGAAATACCACTAGCTGGTCTACAGAAAGCAAAATTCCCTCCCAAACCCGCCAAGGAGCAAGGAAGAGGGTTCCGCCACTGGACCTGACATCAGCATGGTATGAATAACCCGGCTGGAGATCCCTTCCCCCTCTCTCTCTGCTGGGGAAAACTTCACTCTATCCTGGCTGAACCAGGAGACACCGCAGCCCCTCTCTGTGAATGCCTGTCAGCAGCCACAGCAGGCTCCGCAGGGCTGGATGTATCCACCACCGACACAGTAACAATAACTACTAAAGAGGTTGTTAAAGTGCCACTTGAGGCTGTCGGGGGCCCATAGGGCAAGGACTAAGTGCATTGTTAATTGGAAGATCCAGTAGCACGTTAAATGGGCTCATAGTACATGTTGGAGTTATTGATGCAGATTTTACAGGACAGATTTGTGCAATGGTTTCGACTCCTTTTCCACCAATAACAGTACCAAAAGGTACTCGCATTGCTCAACTTGTTCCATTTTTGAGTTGTGTTTCAAAAGCAGAACAGTGCCTTCGTGGAGACAGCAGCTTTGGATCTACAGGACCTCCGCAGATCTGCTGGTTACAGACTTTGTCATCATCCCGACCGCACATGGTGTGTACATTATCAAATTGTGACTGATCGCCAACCACAGTAAGGCTTACTGGGCTCCTGGATACTGGAGCTGATGTGACTATCATTGCCGATTACCTATGGCCACCGACCTGGCCAATGGAAGATGCGGGAGCGGGGGTACTAGGGCTGGGAGGGCCCACACGAGCGAGAACGGCAACTACACCAATTCTTGTTACCAATCCTGAGGGCCAACAGGCAACTGTTAAACCATATGTGACAGCTGCCCCCCTCAATTTATGGGGGAGGAATTGCTTGTCACAATGGGGGGTAAAGATTACTACAGATTTTTAACAGGGGTCACTGTTCTGCAGGGCATTAAACGGCCTACACTGGAATTAACCTGGTTAACAACTGACCCTGTGTGGGTAGATCAGTGGCCCCTGCCAACTGAAAAGTTAAAGGCCCTGCAAGAACTGGTACAAGAACAGTTGGTTGCCGGACACACTGAACCCTCTCAGAGCCCCTGGAACACTCCTGTATTTGTAATCAAAAAGAAATCAGGTAAATGGAGGTTTTTACATGACCTGTGGCAAGTTAATGCTGTTATGGCCACGATGGGGCCTCTGCAACCAGGTATGCCCTCACCTGCCATGATCCCTCACAATTGGGAAATCATAGTTATAGATTTAAAAGACTGTTTCTTTACAATACCATTAGCTTCTCAGGACAAAGAAAAATCTGCATTCTCTGTGCCTTCTGTTAATCATGCAGAACCTGTACAAAGATACCACTGGAGGGTGTTGCCACAGGGCATGAAAAATTCTCCAACAATATGCCAATGGTTCGTGGCACAAGCATTGTCACCTGTACGGGAAAAATTTCCCACCAGTTATTCTTATCATTATATGGATGACATTTTGTTGGCATCAAGCAGCGAGGAGCAGTTGCGTGACATGGAAAATTTGACTAGAGAATCATTGCAACAATATGGATTGATTATTGCCCCTGAAAAAGTGCAAAAAACAGAGCCCTGGAAATATTTGGGGATGACAGTTACGAACAAGCAGGTCATTCCCCAACCTGTGAAACTTGACCTCGAGGTTAAAACACTCAATGATGTGCAGAAATTAATGGGATCTTTGAATTGGATCAGGCCCTACCTCGGCCTGACCAATTTGCAGCTGCAACCATTGCTGGAATTGTTAAGTAATTCCAATGATCTGACAGAATCCAGAACATTAAATAAGGAAGCATTAAATGCAATTCATATTGTGGAGCAATCCATACACAAAAAAATTTGTTTCTCGAATAGATCTGTCTCAATTAGTACAATTCTTTGTACTGATTGACAAAACTGTGCCATTTGGTGCCTTGGTGCAGTGGAATCCTGAGTGGAATGACCCCTTACACATTTTAGAATGGATGTTTTTATCATTTAGACCACAGAAAACTGATCCTGGATTATTTGAGTTAATTGCTGGTGTGATCATAAAAGCCAGAAAACGCTGTTTGGAGTTAACAGGGCGTGATCCAGCTACGATTGTTTTCCCTGTTCAGAACTGGTACTTCGAGTGGTGCCTTGCAAACAAGTATGAGTTACAAGCAGCCTTAGCGGACTTTCAGGGATAAGTGTCTTATCATCTTCCATCACACCCACTACTAAAATTTGCTCAAGAAATACCATTTGGTCAGAAGCACTTGAGCCAGCCAGAACCTGTTAAAGGCCTTACCGTAGTCATGGATGGATCAGGAAAAACTGGTAAAGCAGCAGTGGTGTGGTACGAGAATGATGTCTGGAATAACAAGGTTGTTTACCAAGAGGGTTCTCCACAAATTATTGAATTACGTGC